>NC_090829.1:114574495-114877525 GCF_028021215.1 Eschrichtius robustus | reverse complement strand
TTATGCATCTCAGCCTGCATGGTTGGGTAACAAGTCTCAGCTCTGATAAATTTGCCTTGGTGCTTATTACCCTTTGCACCTTCTTGGATAATTCAGGCATTTTCTTATGGTGACCCAACTGTGCAGTTCATCTTTTTTCTAATTTCAAAAGCTGCCCTCCCCCTCAGCCTCTTAAGAAACTACTCTCCCACAAATCTTGGTGTTTGATCCACTCAGGTCTTTCAGTTCCTGAAGAAAGCTTAATTCCCTCTTGCCTGAAGAACTTAATATCATTCCCTGACTCTAGAAAGTTCTAATCCTAGCAGCCTTCCCCCATACTGCCTAAATAACTAAAATTCCGTATCACGTCAGATTCTTTTTTCCCCTACTGTCTCATTTATCTGCAGTCCTCTCCCAGTTTCCAAATACCACAGAGCTGAAATCCTTTCTGTTTCCCACCGCAGAGTGAAGCTGAGCAGCAAAACTTTCATGTCTTATGAAAAAAGAGCACAAGTCCATGGAAATTCTCTTTTTTTGCTTCTACTCCCTCTCTTTCCTTCTCCAGGAAGAATCCTTTGGATTCACAGCTTTCTTAAGAAAGCTTCCCTTAAGACTTCCCTTAAGGCAAGAGAAATAAATGTTTGATTTTTTGTTTTTCAAAGAAAGAACTGTAAACCTTCTCTTCTTACTCTTGCTATGCCCTAGGCGGCAATCCAAATTAGGGTAAAAATAACCAATAAATATTGTGTCAATCAATCTCTGAAGTAAAGAAGGTGGTAAAGTCACCAGAAAGTTCAGCTAGACTTCATTAGGATAATCACTGATGCAGAAAATCACGTTTGATCTCTTGCTCACATACATATGACCCCTATAATCAGGCTGATCTGAGACAAACATACCCTTTGAAATACTGCTTTAGCTGTGATTCATTGGTTAACTGGAGGATAGAAACTTGATTTCAGATTAAAAACACATAAAATCACAGTGTCTGCCTTCTAGCTGATTTTGACCCTTGGGTATACACTTCAGTGTGAAGTTAAACAAGACCAGGCATGCAATGTTTTAGACATGTTGAAACTTAGAGATCAAGTAACTTTCTCTGACACTGAAGGTAAAGAATCTAAATAGAATTCATAAGAGAAGGCTGTGGCAGTAATCTCATGGACCTGAATGTGCTTTATTCTTTCTACAATCAACATTGAAAAGAAGACTTACCATATCCTGAAGATGGAAAATCTCCAAATCCAACATGAAGGAGGGTGAAAAAAGAAAGAAGAGCAGGCAAAGAATAGAGGAAGTCACTGGGACAAGTACAGCAGATCCCCATGTTACAATGTAGAGCATGAAGAAGCATATGAAGAACCACATGCATTCATTCATTTCAAATAGTTCCTCTTAATCTGGGTTGAGTGGCTTCATTCTACATTTTTGAGTACTAAAGTAAGTAAAATATATTTTTTTCCTTTCATTTTGATATCTGGAAATGAGCCTATTCGGCACTAACTCACATAGAATACAGACAGGACTAAACAGGCTTTCTAAAGAAATTAGCTTATTTTGGCAGAGTACTGGGTTTGCAACACAAGTTGCTTACCAGTCCATGAGTGTAATGGTTAACATTTGCCTTCGTGTTCTTTCCTTTATATGGGAACTTTTGAGCCTTTGATCACCTTTCTATTTCACCCATTGCCCTTCAGCTCCACAAATTATTCACACAAACTATATTTGTTTTTTCCTTTCATCTTTCTTATTCATTGTTCCTTCTATCCACTAAGTAATGATTATTGAATTAGTAACTTAGGGAGACCCCCCCCCCGGCAAATTGTAATGTTTTCAGAGGCTCTTCTTTTTTCACAGAAGGCCATATAGATAACATTAAAATTTGCCAAGAAACAGTTGGTCCTAACTATCGTTTTTAGATCTACAATGCTCAAAATCAATATTAAAACTTTGTGGAACCCATTATCACCATATGAAGTACTTAGAGATCTAGAAAAATGGATTTTTAAAAAATTCTGAAGATATTAAACACTGCGATTAGTGGCTATGAAGAATAGCAGATGCAAAATTTGGTTAAATAACTTGCAACATCATTGCTGTTTTCCTTAACAGGGATAATGTTAATTGTTTGTTTGAGAAATTAATTCCAGGAAGAGACTCAGAAAAGTTAAACCACAGTCTCAATCCAGATTATGATTTTTTTTAGGTATTTCATACATTTTAAACATCAAACAATATACCACACGCTATGTTAGATATTTTAGCTATTATCACATTAATACCCTACAATCATATGGGGTAGATTTTATCATTCTGTGGTTTTACATAACAGGACACTGAAAATCAGAGGAGTCAGAGAACAAACACAAAGGAAGTGCCCATACTGGAATCTAAGCATCAGCATTACACAATCATAGATTTCCATCACACCACACTGCCTCCCTTTGTTAGACAGTACCTGAACCAGAATTTTTATTTCTCCCTTTTAAAATTATTTTGCGCATCATGGTACTGAATCACTAATATTTTATTACATCTTCTCTCCAGTTTTTCTTTCTTTTTTTTTAATTCAAATGATTATACGTACAATGTTCTAATACTTGAATGATGTTACAAGGCTATAAAAGCAACAACAAAAAGCAATATCTTGCTAACCTGCTCCCATTCAAGTCCCACTTTAGCTGTTTCTTTTCACATCTGTGTCCATATTTTAAACAATACTTTTACATATTTTTGCCTTTCAAAATTTAGACATTATTTATTTATTTTGCTTTATGAAAAAGACAGTTAAGCTCTCTTATGTTCACCACTCCCTAATCGTATAAACTTTCTTTTCCTCCATCCATTTTCAAGGTTTAGATAAAACTTTTAAATGGGTATTTACCTTATTGCAATAATAACAATACTGTTCACAGATGAGTCATATGGTATACTAGAACAACGTTTCCTTTTCTTGTACAATTTTATATAGTTTTCCTGTAATTAAAGGTTACTAGGCATGCACAGTGTGGTGGTGCGGCACCAGCTCGCCGGAGGCATGAACTTCGGGAAGCCATGCTGTCAGCCGCAGGCGAAGGGCTGTATGCCTGTTATCCTGAAACTACTCTATGATTTCTGGACTTCTATAAAGGCACCCTCATCCTTGGGTCTAACTCTGTGTTCTCCAGGGGCTCCAAGACCACGCTGAAGGATGAGAGCCAGTTTTCAAGGCACTGCAGGGTCCACAGCCAGGACCAAGCCTAGAAAAATTTTAACAACTCTTGTGATTAAATTGGGTCCGCATGAGTAAGTCAGGATATTCTCCCATCTCAAGAGCAGGTCGATGGTGCTACAGACAGCCATTGCCAGGAGAATGACCAAAGACAAGCAAGAATTGATGGTTGAGTGCACCATCTTTGCCGTGTGGTTGACAGGGTCTTGGTGCTCCAGTCAGGTGTCAGGCCTGAGCCTCTGAGGTGGGAGAGCCGAGTTCAGGACACTGGACCACCAGAGACCTCCCAGCCCCACGTAATCAATCAGCAAGAGCTCTCCCAGAGATCTCCATCTCAATGCTAAGACCCACCTCCACTCAACAACCAGCAAGCTCCAGTGCTGCACGCCCCATGCCAAACAACTAGCAAGACAGGAACACAACCCCATCCATTAGCAGAAAAATTTTAATATTTATGATTAAAATCATAGTAACTTCACAGACACCCCAAAACACACTACCAGACATGGTCCTGCCCACCAGAAAGACAAGATTCAGCCTCATCCACAAGAACACAGACACCAGTCCCCACCACCAGGAAACCTACACAACCCATTGAATCAACCTTACCCACTGGGGGCAGACACCAAAAACAACGGGAACTATGATCCTGCAGCCTGGAAAAGGAGACCTCAAACACAGTAAGTTTAGCAAAATGAGAAGACAGAGAAATGCGCAGGAGATGAAGGAGCAAAGTAAAAACCCACCAGAACAAACAAATGACGAGGAAATAGGCAGTCTACCTGAAAGAGAATTCAGAGTAATGATAGTAAAGATGATCCAAAATCTTGGAAATAGAATGGAGAAAATACAAGAAACGTTTAACAAGGACCTAGAAGAACTAAAGAGCAAATAAAAAATGATGAACAGTACAATAAATGAAATGAAAAATTCTCTAGAAGGAATCAATAGCAGAATAACTGAGGCAGAAGAACAGACAAATGACCTGGAACGTAAAAGAGTGGAAATAAATACCACAGAGCAGAAGAAAGAGAAAACAATGAAAAGAATTGAAGACAGTCTCAGAGACCTCTGGGACAACATTAAACACACCAACATTTGAATTATAGGGGTCCCAGAAGAAGAAGAGAAAAAGGGACTGAGAAAATATTTGAAGAGATTATACTTGAAAACTTCCTTAATATGGGAAAGGAAACAGGCAGTCAAGTCCAGGAAGCTCAGAGAGTCCCATACAGGATGAATCCAAGGAGAAACGCGCCAAGACACATATTAATCAAACTATCAAAAATTAAATACAAAGAAAAAATATTAAAAGCAGCAAGGGAAAAGCAACAAATAACATACAAGGGAATCCCCATAAGGTTAACAACTGATCTTTCAGCAGAAATTCTGCAGGCCAGAAGGAAGTGGCAGGACATATTTAAAGGGATGAAAGGGAAAAACCTACAACCAAGATTACCCTACCCAGCAAGGATCTCATTCAGATTTGATGGAGAAATTAAAACCTTTACAGACAAGAAAAGCTAAGACAATTCAGCATCACCAAACCAGCTTTATAACAAATGCTAAAGGAACTTCTCTAGGCAGGAAACACAAGAGAAGGAAAAGACCTACAATAACAAACCCCAAACAACTAAGAAACTGGTAATAGGAGCATACATATCAATAATTACCTTAAATGTAAATGGATTAAATGCTCCAACCAAAAGACATAGACTGGCTGAATGGACACAAAAACAAGATCTGTCTATATGCTATCTACAAGAGACCCACTTCAGACCTAGGGACACATACAGACTGAAAGTGAGGGGATGGAAAAAAATATTCCATGAAAATGGAAATCAAAAGAAAGCTGGAGTAGCAATTCTCATATCAGACAAAATAGACTTTAAAATAAAGACTATTACAAGAGACAGAGAAGGACACTACATAATGATCAAGGGATCAATCCAAGAAGATATAACAATTGTAAATATTTATGCACCCAACATAGGAGCAGCTCAATACATAAGGCAAATGCTAGCAGCCATAAAAGGGAAAATCAACAGTAACACAATCATAGTAGGGGACTTTAACACCCCACTTTCACCAATGGACAGATCATCCAAAATGAAAATAAGTAAGGAAACACAATCTTCAAATGACACAATAAACAAGACGGACGTAACTGATATTTATAAGACATTCCATCCAAAAACAACAGAATACACTTTCTTCTCAAGTGCTCATGGAACATTCTCCAGGAGAGATCATATCTTGGGTCACAAATCAAGCCTTGGTAAGTTTAAGAAAATTGAAATCATATCAAGTATCTTTTCAGACCACAACTCTATGAAACTAGATATCAATTACAGGAAAAAAACTGTAAAAAATACAAACACATGGAGGCTAAACAACACACTACTAAATAACCAAGAGATCGCTGAAGCAATCAAAGAGGAAATCAAAAAATATCTAGAAACAAATGACAATGAAAACACAACAACCCAAAACCTATGGGATGCAGCAAAAGCAGTTCTAAGAGGGAATTTTAGAGCAATACAATCCTACCTCAAGAAACAAGACAAATCTCAAATAAACAACCTAACCTTACACCTAAAGCAATTAGAAAAAGAACAAAAAAACCCCAAAGTTAACAGAAGAAAAGAAATCATAAAGATAAGATCAGAAATAAATGAAAAAGAAAAAAAGGAAACAATAGCAAAGATCAATAAAACTAAAAGCTGGTTCTCTGAGAAGATAAACAAAATTGATAAACCATTAGCCAGATTCATCAAGAAAAAAAAGGGAGAAGACTCAAATCAAAGGAATTAGAAATGAAAAAGGAGACGTAATAACTGACACTGCAGAAATACAAAGGATCGTGAGAGATTACTACAAGCAACTCTATGCCAATAAAATGGACGACCTGGAAGAAATGGACAAATTCTTAGAAAAGCACAACCTACCGAGACTGAACCAGGTAGAAACAGAAAATAAAAACAGATCAATCACAAGCACTGAAACTGGAACCGTGATTAAAAATCTTCTAACAAACAGAAGCCCAGGACCAGATGGCTTCACAGGTGAATTCTGTCAAACATTTAGAGAAGAGCTAACACCCATACTTCTCAAACTCTTCCAAAATATAGCAGAGAGAGGAACACTCCCAAACTCATCCTACGAGGCCACTGTCACCCTGATACCAAAACCAGACAAAAATGTCACACACAAAAAAACTACAGGCCAATCTCACTGATGAACATAGATGCAAAAATCCTCAACAAAATACTAGCAAACAGAATCCAACAGCACATTAAAAGGATCATACACCATGATCAAGTGGGGTTTATCCCAGGAATGCAAGGATTCTTCAAAACACGCAAATCAATCAATGTGATAAACCATATTAACAAACTGAAGGAGAAAAACCATATGATCATCTCAATAGATGCAGAAAAAGCTTTCAACAAAATTCAACACGCATTTATAATAAAACCCGCCAGAAAGTAGGTACAGAGGGAACTTACCTGAACACAATAAAGGCCATATATGACAAACCCAGAGCCAACATTGTTCTCAATGGCAAAAAACTGAAACCGTTTCCACTAAGATCAGGAACAAGACAAGTCTGCCCACTCTCACCAATATTATTCAACATAGTTTTGGAAGTTTTAGCCCCAGCAATCAGAGAAGAAAAATAAATAAAAGGAATCCAAATCGGAAAAGAAGAAGTAAAGCTGTCGCTGTTTGCAGATGACATGATACTATACATAGAGAATCTTAAAGGTGCCACCAGAAAACTACTAGAGCTAATCAATGAATTTGGTAAAGTTGCAGGATACAGAATCAATGCACAGAAATCTCTTGCACTCCTGTACACCAAAAATGAAAGATCAGAAAGAGAAATTAAGGAAACAATCCCACTCACCATTGCAACAAAAAGAATAAATACCTAAGAATAAACCTACCAAAGGAGACAAAAGACCTGTATGCAGAAAACTATAAGACACTGAAGAAAGAAATTTAAGATGATACAAACAGATGGAGAGATATACCATGTTCTTGGATTGGAAGAATCAACGTTGTGAAAATGACTCTACTACCCAAAGCAATCTACAGATTCAATGCAATCCCTATCAAATTACCAACAGCATTTTTCACAGAACTAGAACAAAAAATTTCACAATTTGTATGGAAACACAAAAGACCCTGAATAGCTAAAGCAATCTTGACAAAGAAAAACGGAGCTGGAGGAATCAGGCTCCCTGACTTCAGACTATCCTACAAAGCTACAGTAATCAAGACAGTATGGTACTGGTACAAAAACAGAAATATAGATCAGTGGAACAGGATAGAAACCCAGAGATAAACCCACACACATATGCCCACCTTATTTTTGATAAAGGAGGCAAGAGTATACAATGGAGAAAAGACAGCCTCTTCAATAAGTGGTCCTGGGAAAACTGGACAGCTACATGTAAATGAATGAAATTAGAACACTTCCTAACACCATACACAAAAATAAACTCAAAATGGATTAAAGACCTAAATGTAAGGCCACACACTATCAAACTCTTAGAGGAAAACATAGGCACAATACTCTATGACATAAATCACAGCAAGATCCTTTAGACCCACCTCCTAGAGAAATGGAAATAAAAACAAAAATAAACTAATGGAACCTAATGAAACTTAAAAGCTCTTGCCCAGCAAAGGAAACCATGAACAAGACAAAAAGACAACCCTCAGAATGCGAGAAAATATTTGCAAAGGAAGCAACTGACAAAGGATTAATCTCCAAAATATACAAGTATCTCATGCAGCTCAGTATCAAAAAAACAAACAACCCAATCCAAAAATGGGCCGAAGACCTAAATAGAAATTTCTCCAAAGAAGATATACAGATTGCCAACAAACACATAAAGGATGTTCAACGTCACTAATCATTAGAGAAATGCAAATCAAAACTACAGTGAGGTATCACCTCACACCGGTGAGAATGGCCATCATCAAAAAATCTACAAACAGTACATGCTGGAGAGGGTGTGGAGAAAAGGGAACCCTCTTGCACTGTAGGTGGGAATGTAAATTGATACAGCCAGTATGGGGAACAGTATGGAGCTTCTAAAAACAGAAGTCATACAACCCAGCAATCCCACTACTGGGCACATACCCTGAGAAAACCATAATTCAAAAAGAGTCATGTACCACATGTTCATTGCAGCATTATCTACAATAGCCAGGACATGGAAGCAACCTCAGTGTCCATCAACAGATGAATAGATAAAGAAGATGTGGTACATATACACAATGGAATATTACTCAGCCAGAAAAAGAAATGAAATTGAGTTGTTTGTAGTGAGGTGGATGGACCCAGAGTCTGTCATACAGAGTGAAGTCAGAAAGAGAAAACCAAATACCATATGCTAACACATATATATGGAATCTAAAAAAAAAAAAAAATGGTTTAGAAGAACCTAGGGGCAGACAGGAATAAAGACGCAGATGTAGAGAGTGGACTTGAGGACACGGGGATGGGGAAGGGTAAGTTGGGATGAAGTGAGAGAGTGGCACTGACATATATACACTGCCAAATGTAAAATAGAGAGCTAGTGGGAAAGCAGCCACATAGCACAGAGAGATCAGCTCCGTGCTTTGTGACCACCTAGAGGGGTGGGATAGGGAGGGTGGGAGGGAGACGCAAGAGGGAGGGGATATGGGGATATATGTATACGCATAGCTGATTCACTTTGTCATGCAGCAGAAACTAACAACATTTTAAAGAAATTATGCTTCAATAAAGATGTTAAAAAAAGTTATTAATTTGAACTGTTCACATCTGAACAGTCAGCTATCATTTGCAAAATCTGCTCTCCATTTTTACAGAGTTGCTTGAGATCTATTATTAGCTCTCATTTAACCCCTATCCTCTTTGCCCACACTGTTTTTATGTATTTATTTTTTATCCCTTTTAATTTTATTCTAAAGGATTTTTAGGGAGAGGTTAGGATAAATTTGTTTTAAACCAGCTATGTCTGATCACAAGTCCAATACACCCTGCAGTTGTCTTTAGCATGTAATTTAGCACTCACCAGAGCAACACATAATGTTACTTTGTATGATAATATATTTTGCTTTTATAACATGGAGCAGGGAACTTATTTTATGTTTCTTTGGATCTACATTTATATTGAGTGCACCGCATTTTACAGAGTAGTCACTTTATAGATTCCTATTGTTGGCAATCAATGCAGCAGTCAGCCAATTCATGCTGCCATTCCTTGAACCTGAAATATAAAAAATCGGAAGACTCGTGGTAGAAAGATTCCTCTTTAATAAATTAAGTATAATCTCAAAGCAAAAGCTTTTCTTTGAAAAATTGTATTTTTTTTTTTGATATTTACATTTTACATATTTTAAAAATAATTTGGGGATTTTTAAATGTTTCACAACAAACTGTATGGAAAAGGGGACTTTCCAATTTTCTAACACCAAACAATTAAGTTAATTTGATTTTTAGCCAATTTGCCATTGAGCTGTTTCAGCAGGATAAATTATTCTGCTGCTCAGTAATATTGCTGGCAATTATGTTACAGGAGAACAGGAAGGATTACATAAAAATTTCCTTTACAACTTCTCTTTTGAAGTAGCAGGGCCAGCCTTTATAGGAATCAAGCATGGAAGAACTTGTTTTTGTATCAATAAATGAAGCTAAAGTCCTAACCTGTTAATAAAACTTCATCCAATAGTTGAGAAGAAAATATTTTCTCTTCAAATATAAAGAAAATTTAAATTAAAAGAGAACAGTATTAAGAGTGAGTTATTTTATAAACTTTCTATGTTTATTTTTTTTTGCAGAAACACAGGCTCCCAAAACTTATTTTATTTATTATGTCTCTTGTTGAAGGAATTTTAAAACCTGAAAATGGAAGAAAAATTAAAATATCAATAAAAGATTGTCTTGTATTTTTTTTCACCTTTAATCTCTCAGGATTATTTTATAATCTAATTTTATTTTCCATGGTTTTAGGTTCAACATCCAAAAATGTATTAGCAGCAAATCTAGTAAACTGCCTTCTTAGAGCCCATGAATAAGAAATTTTGGAAGACTGGCACACCAAATGAAAGATGATTCCTTCCCTCTGTCTGGATTTTCTTATCTAAGAAACATTACTAGTATCAAGCGACTTGTTTTCACATATTAAGAGAAGGGGATGGGGGTGGAGAGAGAAGGAGAGAGAGAGAGAGAGAATTGGAGTCATCTATCATCTACATTGTCCACAATCAGACTAAAATTCAAAATAATTTACTTTCAAAAGTTGATGAGAGAAAGAGAGTTAAGCAAGTTCAAGAGAAGAACAGTCCTGCTAAATACATGAGGTGTAGATTATCATGGTTATTAAAAGGAAGAGGATATTTTAAGTCTAAGGGCCTATATACTGTAGTTATATAGTAGTATAGAGTGGGAGTTGAGAGCATGAGCCTTGTAGACAGATGGTCTTGCTTCAGATCCTACTTCTGTGACATCCTAGTCCTGTGACCTAGAACAAGCCCCTGACCATCTCTGAATACCTTTCTGCATTTATGAAATATGCAGATAGTATCTAGTTCATAGGATCATTGAGAGGATTAAATAAGAATACATGTGAAACAACATTCTGTCCAGAACTTACTAAAAAATAAATATTAACTATAACTGTTAACAATTTCACTCATGAATTCAACAAATACTTTTTTGAATGCTTATTATATACTCCACAGGCACTGTGAAATAAAGTTCATAATTTTACAGCAAGACAAGAAAAATTTAAACAAAAAATCTTCTCTGCCCTTTGGCCTCCTCTCTCCCCCTACTGTGCATTGTATATCTATCTGCATTATGCACTGTCCAAACCACCCCCATTAGCAGGAATACCTGCTCAACCATAAAGAGCAACATTCTCCTAGCAGCAAGACAAGTCCTTAAAAGATAACATTTCTTCTTGATCTTATAAGGGGTCACATGACCTACCACGATGTTTAGATCTGGATTATGTAAACTGTCAATAATATGTCATGTGATGTACAGCCCTCTGTCTCAAAAAACTTATATAACTGTGCCTTGACTTCTAAGGGGTGCAAGAGTTCTCAGAGCTTTCTTAGATGCTCTTCCTGGGTTATAATCCTCAAATTTGGCTCCAATAAAATTTTCCATTTCTTTCTTATATTGACTGATTAATTTCTTGTCAACAGCACTATTCTAGGCGTTGTAGACATTGTGTATGAAATTAATTAAACAAGGAGATCATTAGATTGAGGTGGCTCTAATGGCCTGTGTAAGCAAACCAAAATCTAAGCCTATAAATACGTTGAGGTTAAGAAATCAAAACCTAAAAACAATCGATCACAAACAGCCAACTAGGCTTTCCCAAAAAGGCAACTGTTTAAGGTATAGCAAATCAATTTCCTTACTTTGCTTCTGCATTTTCTCTATAAAAGTCTTACCCTTGACTCCTGTTGATGGAATGCTCCTAACAACTTCCTGTTTATTCAATTTTTGAATAAACTCTTTACAAATTTTAATATGCCTCAGTTTATTCTTTAAGGGTAGTGAATAAATCAAAATTTTTACCCTCAGGGAGGTTATATTCTAGTGAGACTACACAAACAATAAACAACAAGTAAATATAAAGATAGTGTGAAAAGTGATATAGAGAAAAATAAATCAAGATAAAAACAAAGATTTTTTTTTAATAGATTATCTCTTGAGATTGCCTCTGCTGAGTATAGAGGCAACTCAATTCATCCAAATATATTTACTGAGGGTGTATGGTAGACCTGACTTTGTTCTAGGGACTGTGAACAAAACTTACACAAATCCCTGCCCTCAAGGACTTTTGCTCTAGTTTAAGGTGTGAAGCAAACATTATCCCCACCCACAGCCTGGAACTTCCTTACCTCCCGCAGAGCTTACTGCCTGCATAAACATGAATTACCATTCCATTGTCTTCATTAGTATAACTTTACTATTCCAAGAGACTCTCACCCAGGCAAATAACTTTATTCTCCCTTTATAGTAGGAACTTTTCAAAAGACCATCAACCCTTCATTAGGAAAAATCAGCAGTTTACATCCTAAAACTCTTTGATCTCTTTGTCTCAAAAGTGGTGCCCTTTCTTGTCCCACTCCTGTTCCCCTTGGGATTGAAGAGTGCCAAAGAAAAGGGGGGACTGAAACCAAGTAGGAGCCTTGGGGGCCCTCCTGCGTGCAAAAGCCCCTCCATGTCCCCCGTTTCTTGAAGAAAAAAGGCTTTAGTCTACTAGGCCTCCCCTGAGTTCCAAAAAGCAGGTGCTAGCAGTTATTAATTAAGGAAGTGAGGGAATACAGAAACAAAGGGAAAGCAATTAAGCAAGAAAAGTAATGATAACAGTTCAGAGATAAAGCACAATCCTAGTTCATCCTCAAGGAACAGACATAAGAGATAGGGTAGGGGATGAGAACCCTCATCTCACCAACAGAAAGAGAACCAGGCATGGCCTCTTGACACTGAACATGAGAATGCACCATGTTTTGGGTGGGTTCCTGGAGGGCAGGCAGTGATATGGGCTTCTGGCACAGAACCCTGGGACTCAATCAGACTTCTGCCAAGGTCTAAAGCTGCAGCAACCCCATCAAGCTATTCCGGTCTAAAAATCAGAAAATAAGGTCAGAACAGCAGAAAACCTGAATGGAAGCCCAACTGATAATACCAGGTGATGTCAGCATTGGCCACTTCTACTGCCCCTCTCTAGCCATCCTCCTCTTTCTCCTCTTCCTGCAAACCTGCCTACGGGGTCCTCAACATACCACTTGGACATACCACCTCTACATCCATGCAAACTGTAGACCCCGTCACCCTCACCTCCCTAGCCACTCAATAGCTAATACCATGTGATCTCACTTACACGTGAGATCTAAAACAAACAAACAAAAAACTAGCTCATAGATGCTGAGAACAGATTGGTGGTTGCCAGAGATGGAGGGGTGGGGTGAGGTGGGGTCAGGGGGATTAGTGGGTTGGAGTACAAAATCAGTGAAGGTGATCAAAAGGAACAAACTTCCAGTGACAAAATAAATGTCATGGGGGTGTAATGTCCAAAATGGTGACTACTGTTAATAATACTCTATTACATATATGAAAGTTGCTAAGAGAGTAGATCTTAAAAGTTCTTATCACAAGAAAACAATTTTTGTGACTATGTTGATATATGTTAACTAGAATTATTATGGTGATCATTTTCAAATATATCCAATACAAACCTCAAATCATTATGTTATATACCTGTAACTAATATAATCTTATATGACAATTATATCTCAATTTAAAAAATGACCAATATTCTTGACACTGAACATGAGACGGTACCATGTTTTAGCTAAGTTCCTGCAGGGGCAGTAACTCCTGATAGTTCATAAGCAACTGTGCAGGACTAGTTACAATACTGACACCATAGGCTCAATGATACCGGGCACAAAGACCCTTGTTGGGGCTCAACTTGGAAGGGTCAGTAACAAAATTCTGGCACCGCACATGGGATGGACCATGGCCTTCATGCCTGTACCTATCCGCTAGGCTCCAGGCTTGCCCTGGCTCCAGCGGGAGGACAGCAGAGGCTTCGGGACGTTAGTGTGAGGATGACTGACCCTGGTCTTTGAGTTCACTCTAAAGGGTAGAATGGCGGCAGCCTTCAGCCAAATTCAGAGCAACTCTGCCCAGCAACCGGATACCAGGAGTGGTGCATACACAACGTAGCCCCCAGAGTAATGTGAACTGCTCCCCCTTGAGGGGGTCACACTGTAACATCTTTGGGGATGGCAGACTGAAACTCACCCATGTCTGCCTCTGACCAGCCTCCTTGCAGTACCAGACACCTGGGGACAGTGGGGACCTGTGGACAAGTGGGAACCACAGCAGTCTTGCCTGCCGTCTCGCCAGTAGTGTTGTCTACTTGACCCCGGTGCAAGGCAACAGCGGCCGCGCCAGCGCTTTTTCCCCTCCTCAGCAACCTCCAGGAGTCAATAGTAGTGTTCTCCACCATCACTTTCAGTTTGGTAAAGGAAAGTGGCCAGCCCCGTGAACCAAGAGGCAAGACTGGGAAACGCCCCAGGTAATGAGGACCACCTGACAAAATGGAATGAGGGCACTCAATCCGAGTTCAGGAAAAGGCACCGGGGACACCCAAGTGTGAAAGGGTCCCAAGCTAGGTATTTGACTGGTGACTTGACCTCTTCTGGTCAGCGCTAATTTCTCTGAAGTGGGCTGGGGAGCCCTGTGAGCCCCTCACAAGACCAGGAACCCCACTATTGTTCCTTCCCCTCTGCTTGTGAGGCAAAGCTTGGATGATTTTTATCAACCTTGACAGAGGTCCCACAGGCTCTCCTCCCCGTATCAGCACAGAATACCAGCTGCTCCGGCCATCTGGAGAGTACCCCATGGGGATCCCTCATGCTTTTAGCCCTCACCCGGCGGAAAGTCCAAAAACTCCTCATTTTTGGCTGAAAGGAGGAAAGAGAAGACCCTACCTCTGACAGCTGTGCCACCCCCTACCAGACCTAGTAGTTTAGGACCTAACACGGCTAAGCTGCTCTGGCCCAGAGGCATCCCATCTAACCTCCTGTGAGATGTTCTTACTGAGGAGGGACTATATCAAGCACAGGTCATCACGATCAAGGGGACCCCCAGTTATATCAGAGTCCATGCTGTTTGGACGCCTCCGGTTTTAAGGAATCCATTAATAGTTTGGTGCTGGTTCCAAATTTCCTGAACTGGAAATCTTATTTGGGTCAAATCTTGTGGCGTTTGCATGCCAACAAATCACTGCCCGTCAGTTGCTGGAAATCAATCCCTACACCCTAAAAACAGAACATCTAAGGTGGGGGAACCAAACATCCACCGTACTGAAGAATAACCCGTTAGGGCGCATCCTGCAGAACTGGAAGTTCATCGGGTTTCAACCCCTGACCCCCAAACATTTAACCTTCCTATGTAACACAGCCTGACCTTGGGAGATGGGGAAAGTTGGCGCGTCAAGGGATCTCTAAGTTATGTCGTTTCTGATTGTCTTGCTCTACATGCAGTTAGCCCCAAGGGATAAATTAAAGTTCAGTGCATTTGAACTCATGGATGGTAGACCCATTCCTCAAGCCCGAGAGAAGGGACACCTTAGCCCCTTTGAAATAGAACAACTCAAGTGTGCCCTCCAGGTAGGAGAAACCATGAAAGCTCTCACAGAACACGGAAACCAAGTGCTGCCCACACCCACTGAGCTGGCCCTCTACGCCTTCTGGCACAGAGCCTGGGTGCACCTAAAAATCTGGAAAATCAGCACCCTGAGAGGCCAGCTCACTCCTAAGTGGAACGGAGCCCACTTGGTGACCTTAACCACCCATTCTGCCCTGAAGCTCAAGGGGGGGACACTGTACTTGAGGGAAGAGGTCCCGGAGCCCCAATCTCCGGAGACACAACCTGGGACAACAGCCCCCTTGACTACTCATGTAAACCTCTCTCTGACTTGAAGCTTCTCTTCTGAAAAACCACCAAAGTGTGACCAGCGACATTCAGCCCCGGCAGTGAGCTTGGACATCAGGGTACACTTCCCTGCAGACAAAAACTTGGATACCTTCATTTTTAGAAAAATTTGACATGTGACCATTACTCTTGCTACTATTTGGGCCATGCAACGTAAATTATTTGGTGTCCTTTGTCTCCAAAAGTTTAGACAAATGGTGGTCACTCAGGGATACAAACAGTTAATGCTAAGGCCTGGTGACCATCCAACACATCTAAAGGCAGCTGGGGAGAAGTGCTGCTCCTCTACCCATGGTTATTATGTTCCCCCAAATCAACAGGAAGCAGTCTGGAAGAGGGACCTTTGACCCTCAAGAATGAGGAGCAGGACAAAAGAAAGAGGAGGGATTTTTTTCACAGGCAAAACCCATTAACAATTTCTGGGGAATGTGGGTAATAAAATAAAGTCTAACCTTTTTTCTTCCTTGGTGCTTAGTCTAGTTTCACTTGCTCACAGGGTGCCGCGTGCAGAAGCCGCACCTCAGGTGCTTCAGTCCAGAGTTCCTGGCGCCGTGGCGACACCTCAGCTTGGGGTCTGTGCGCAGAAGCCAAGCACGACACCGCGTCCAAGATGGCCGCGGCAGGCCATGCGCACTGCGATCCGGAGCCCGGACAGCGCAGCTGCACCTGCCCCGCGAGAACTCCGTCCCCCTCCCCGCTGCGGGATCCCTATAAAGCAGCCCCGCCCACCGCCCGCCTGTCAGCGAGAGAGCGTAGAGCAGAGAGGGAGCTCGCACCTCTCCGTTCTCTGATCAGAGAATAAAACTTCCCTTTTCTTCTGACCTCGTTCTATTGGCTCATATGATGCTGGGAAGGAGGACTTTTGTTGGGGCCCAACTCAAAAGGGTCAGTAACATAACCACAATGACTCTTCATTTTCTCATATACAAACTAATATTTAATATTGCAGTGAAGATTATATTTTAATATGTACTTGAAAATACACTGTAAACTGCAAAAATCCATAAAAATTGTAAAGAAGCAGGGAAATACTCTGCAAGTATTAAATTTTATTTTTTCCCTGTTATGCCATTATCCCTACAAAAAGGAATTAAAAATGAGTATATGCCTATTTCTATTCATTTTCCTTGCTTTGGTGAAGTTACAAATAAGGAATAAACAAAATGGTTAAAGGTAGGAAGAGAAAGAAAGAGCAAAGATGATTGTTATGAATAATTTAGGTCCCGGTTATTAGCAGAAGGGTTGTTGCCTAACTTTCAGAATTTATACAAAACCCCCTATAGCTTCTCTGGCACATGCAAATGTGAAGGAATATCACATTTCTGGTTTATAAAGTAAAACCCAAGAATCAGTGACTCAATGTGACTGTTTGGAGCAGAAGATTCTTTACAGCTGGTCAATGTATTCCTAGGATCATTAAAGGTGACACTAGACATATAATACAAGGGTTTTGATTACCATCATCCTATTTCAAAATCAACATCCTCCCCTCTCAAAACATAGGCTGTTGCTTAAATGCCTGGCAACTGCCTTTATTTTCAGATCTTCTTTCTTTCTGTTTCCAAGTTTATGGATTTCCTACTAGCTAAAGACATTAAGCAGTTCTGGTTATACACTGCTGTGTAACAAACCACCTCAAACTCACTGGCATAAGTAACATCAATTTATTATGGGGGTCAGAAATTCAAAGCAGAGCTGGGAAGGCTTGTTTGGGAAGTCTTCACAGCTGCTCCATGAAATCCAGGACCCTGGCTGGGATGCTGTGAATGTCAGGGGTGACTCAAGTAGTTTGGAATCATTAGACTCCTATGACAGGCACTAAAGCTGGGCTCAGTTGAGACTGACGACCGAGACAAGAACTTTCTAGGTGGCTAGGTTTTTTTACAGCATAGCAACTGGATTCCAAGAGCAAGTTTCTGCAGAGCAAATGTTCAAAAACCAAGCGGAAGCTGCATGGACTTTAATGAGCTAAACTCAAAAGTCAGTAACCCTCTTTATCGGTTGAGGTAGTCACAATTTTATCATGAAGGGGATGAGTCATAGACTGCCTCCTGATGAGGAGAGTGTCCAAAAATCTGTAGTCATTTTCTAAAATTACTACATAAACTATGTACAAAAGCTAAAGCTAGAGCACAGACTTATTGCAAAATGTATGAGTAAGTATGTGTGTGTTGCTCATTGTTGAGTGTGTTCCATTATCCATTCTCTTCAGCAAACAGTCCATATACTTCAGAGTTAACAGCCCAATACACTCCAGTGGAAGACCTGATGAGTCTAAGGGAATCCAGACTTAAGCCAAACGGTACTTGGTATTTCTCTGGACACAGGATTGGTCCTGGAAAGAGCATATGTAATGATTTAGATCACTGGGATGCCTTTTTAGAGAGTATTGAGTTTTCCTGCTTTTGTCTCTTGGCCTCTGAATATTATCATGCGTGCCTTGAGGCTTGGCCTATTAATGGCCATCTTGATAACAGCTGGAGAAAGAAAGTAACATGTGGAGCAAAGCAGAGCAAAGACATTCAAAGACAAAGAGTACGAGCCTTGATTGAACCATGTCTGCTAAGAGCACTTTTGTTGTCCTTTTTCAGTTCCATTACACCATAAATTTCTCTCATTGCTCAGCCCACATTGAGTTGGATTTTATGTATTTTATGCATATCGGTGTTCAGAAGCATCATTACTGATACTCTGTCTATATGAAAGAGAGAAATTAAATATAAAAGAAAGCAATTTAATACCAAGTCCTCTTAATATTTTTATCAGTTAATCCTTTTATGTTTTTATTGGCTAATTCTTTAAATTTGTATGATTCTAAAATTATTTTAGTTGGAGAAGGATGGAAACTGTCCAAAAAAAAACCAAATAAATAATCCAAATCACCTTTCTCAAACATAATTAAGAATTGGTCTTTGGGGCTCATTTGAATGTATTTTAACTTTAAAACATATTTAATATGTATTTTTGTAAGTAGAAGGCAGTACAATTTTGAGACTACCCAAGCTTTATATGTTATAAATGAATCGATGACTTCCTTTTCAGCCTTCATAATCCAGACAAACTAGCTCCTCAATTCCTGTTTAGAATTTCAACAAGCTCCTTTTTTGCCATGTGCTATAGTATGAATATTTGTGTCCCCCAAGTTCATAGTTGAAACCTAACCCCTAGTGTGATAGTATTAGGGGGTGGGGCCTTTAGGAGCTGATTAGGTCATGAGGGTAGAGCCTCAGAGAGCACCCTTTCCTCTTCTGCCATATCAGGACACAGTGAAAGATGATTGTCTATGAACCCGGAACCAGTCACAGAATCTGCAAGTGCCTTGTTCTTGGACTTTCCAACCTCCAGAACTGTGAGAAATAAAGTTCTGTTGTTTATAAGCCACTCAGTCCAAGGCATGTTTGTTACAGCTGCCCGAACGCACTAAATCGCCGTGTGAATACTTTTATTACATGGTTCACACTCCATTGTGTGTGTACCTGCTTCCCATTACATTCTTAGCAAGCGTTTCTGGAGCTTATTCATCTTTGTTCTTAGCACATGGTGGATGTTCAGTAGACTGCTGAACCAATGAATGAATGCTTAGATTGAAATCAGGGTAGGGAGCTTGAGTAAAAGTTTATAAGTAATTTAATCAAACTCTGTTGATCACATTGTAGAGGGTGACTATTATTTTAGGATAGTCCAGTAGTCATATTTTTGGCACCATATCACAGAGCAGGATAAGAAATCAAGTTTTTTCAAAATGATTGTTTAATTATGCACACCTGAAACATGTGGGGCTTAATTAGTGGCAGTTGATAGTAAATCATCCAGATAAATATATTACCTTCCGAATACATGCTAATCTTATGCATAGGTGCATTATTAGTCAAAAGTAATTTATTATTTTTCTTGACTTATTTTTCCCCAAAGTACTCAAGCATTCAAACTGGTAAGGTATCTTACTTATAATAAATGTCTTAGCCCATTTAAAAAAGACAGATTAAAAAAAAACGTTAAAACCTCTCCAAAAGATTTCTCTTTCCCACAGAGAGGCAGGGATTGCTGGGTTGGGCAAAGCAATTAAAAATTCAACTTAAAAAGTAATATTGTATGACCTTGAGCAACTTCCCAAATAAAACAAAGGTATGTGTTCTTTTTTTTTTTTTTTTTTTTTTTGGCTGCGTTGGGTCTTCGTTGCTGCACGCGGGCTTTCTCTAGTTGCTGCAAGTGGCTACTCTTCGTTGCAGTGCACGGGCTTCTCATTCCAGTGTCTTCTCTTGTTGCGGAGCACGGGCTCTAGGCACGCAGGCTTCAATACTTGAAGCACGCAGGCTCAGTAGTTGTGGCACGCCCACTCAGTAGTTGTGGCGCATGGGCTTGGTTGCCCCAAGGTATGTGGGATCTTCCTGGAGCGGGCTCAAACTAGTGTCCCCTGAATTGGCAGGCGGATTCTTAACCACTGCACCACCAGGGAAGTCCCAAGGTATGTGTTCTTGGAAGGTTCAGTTGGTTTTCAGTCAGATTGTTAAAGTCCTTTAATTTGGGGAATGTTAATATGGGATTCATATCCTGTATATATGTATATATACCTCTATTATCTATATATCTATATCTACATCTACACACACAGTCGTTATGTTTTGGAAATTATCATTTATAATTTCTTATTTTTAAAAATCGCCTTTGGAGCCTAAACAATACTTTGAGATTCATATATTAATTAAAGATAATGGAGCTTTTAAATATTTGGTGCCAACAGCACAGAACATTTAGCATCCACACATCTTCCTACTCCCAACACAGACACCATTTTTTCTCCATTTCAGTTATAATTAATGAAATAAAGAAAGTTGGGTATTGTTTCTAAATTTTATTCACAAGTTTCTCATTCCTAAGGGGCAGTTTTGTTTCCTAGAAAGAGAAGGAGTTTTAAAGCTGGATTCATATCTATACTCTGTTTATGTCTCCCTCCTGAGAATTTCATCAAATTTTTTAGCCTTTCAAAATCTTGGTTTCCTTATCCGTCAAGGGGTTAAGCCTAGCCCTTTCAAAACAACTGTGGCAAATTTTTAATCTGATTACATATTTAAATCATAGCAGGTACACAATAAATGAGTCAATTTTTTCCCCATGAACTATTTATTCATAATTTACTTCCTATGGTATTCCCCATAGTAGCTATTCCAAATGCCTGTCACTCTCCAAGCCCTTACCAACATGTTGCATAATTGTGACTTGTAGGTTTGAAAACAGGATTTATATAAAGAACCATTAGTTCAATTTACTATCACTGCCTCCCCTCTAAAATCACAGGAACAACATGAAGACTCTTACACACAAAATGAAAAGGCATTTTAGGGATGATTTACACATAACCTTTACAGAGAACACATAGGTAAGATACTGCGTATCTAAACTCCCACAATGTGAAAAACATAAGGCAGTCTATTAAATAGTCATTCCGTATAAAAACTCAGGTTGTTATTAGGCTGGTTTAAAAATATATCTTTTTCCTAACTTCAGGGTTTCCTTAGTGTGGCAGCCAGGGCAAATATTTTTCAGAACCTCTGCTTTATAAACAATTTAAGTCACCTCAAATCAGGCACATCAGTACCATTTTGGCAACACAAGCTCGTTCAATCTTATGAAAAAAATGTGACAGTCAGTGGTAGCAATCCACTAACCAGGCAGCCCTCCTGGAACCAGGGGCCAGCTGCAGGGCCCCAGGAGGAACCCAATAGATACAAATCTGGATTCTGCAGCTCCTTGGGTATGGAACTCACGAGCAGGGGACCTGGGCCCATGTTGGTCCCAGAACCCAGCCTTAAGGCACTGTCCAGCCTGGCCAGACTTAGGCACTGGAGGGGGATTTAAAAAGTGTCTAGGAAGGCACTTCAAAGTGCAGGAGATCCCTGAGGTGCAGGGTGGGGACGGCAGCCCTGCTTGTCCAGGTTAGTTTCGTTACTTCCTGAAGCTGAGCAGGTTGTAGAAATCACTTAAGTAGGAGGCATCGAAAGCTTTGCTTTACTTGAAATTAAAGAACTCAGAGCTTTTTGCAAATGCAAGAATAATTTCTAAAACCTCAAAGTGCAACTTCAGTCTTAACGTGTGGCATTACTGATTATGCCAAAGATCGGAATGAAAAAAAAGTACCAAATCCAAGTAAATATTTTGAGCCCAATTTATTTAAGACAATGGGTTTGTATAAATGTTACAACAGTTCATCAAATGTTAAGACTCCATTGATCTGAAGATCTTTATATTCCACTGTGAAAATGCTACCCATTGTAGTTATGAAACAGTGCCTCAATGATAATCTCACAGACACAAATTGTTCACACCACCCTCAACTTTGCTTGATATTTCATGTTTTTCTGAGGTATTTGATAATTTTACCTGCATTTATTTGCATTGTGTGTGTGTATTATAAGACACAACTTTAATTAATTATTGTGGTACTGTAAAGCTTATTGCATTGTTAGAAAATGCTCATAGTTATTCCAATGATTCAGTTCATGTCTCACTGCTGTTTCCATACTTTTTTGCTTTTGTTTTGTTTCAATGATGATAGTGTAAACTTTTTCAGTATATGTTAAATGTCAGTTAAACTCAACAATTGGTAATTGGTAAGAACTCCACCAATGTGAAAGTAGTATAAATACCCAGGACTAATTTCATATATTCACAGTATGAAAGAAAATTTATCTTAAATTTAGAAAAAGTAAATTGATGATTGCTTAATTTTTGCTACCATGCTAAAACACTTCCCAATAATCCTGCTTTTGGCATATGGCTTTGAGGACTCCCCTGCGACAGACAGTTCCTTTTGAGTTCAGACTCACGTCATCTTGGCACCTTCCCATCTCAAACACCTGCCATATTCGTGTCCACTATCTGCCCCAGGGTCTTCTACTCCCACTTGGTCTGTTCACTAATGCTTGGGAGATAAATCCCACACCCCACTCCACCTCATGTCACTCCACCCCTACCCCACAAGCAGCCTGCAACCACCTCATGTCACTCCACCCCTACCCCACAAGCAGCCTGCAATCAAGGCAGAAGCAGGAGCAAACTGATGAACTGCTAGGCTTGCCTCCATCTGTGAAGGATTCTGGAAGGGATTCTGTATGATTTTTGGAGGAGCTAGTAGGGTCCCCCTGGAGGCAACTTCACACACTTTAAAGAACAGATATTGACTTCTCCTCTTGGTCTCTTCACATTCCCATTTACTGAAATTACTTCCTAAATAAACTGCACCTAAGTCTTTGTCACAAGTTCTGCCTCTGGGGAACCATAGACAAGGCTAAGTCACTGTTTAATTCTCATCTGATTTAAGGGGGGGGGGGGAATGTAAATTGCCAAAGTATATTTTTTACTAATTCAAATGATAAAGGTGCAGATTTCATGTAGTTATGAAGGTTAGTGATTATTTAACCTAAAGAATAAGAGGTGCTATGATTCTCTGGCTCTGTAAAGATATTAATGTCATGCTTGCTAACTTAGCAATCATATTTAAGTTTCTTCCACAACTGTTCTTCAAATGCTCTTTGTCTTTCCACTGATTCCCTTATTAATGAAGTTGGACACATGCTCACCGTCTGTTTATATGAGGCATGTTTTTTAATAGCAGGCAATGAAAACTATTGGGGTGACCAAAAAGTTCGTTCGGGTTTTTCTGTAAGATCGTATAGAAAAACCCAAACTTTTTGGCCAACCCAATACATCATAACTGTTGCCTGACAGCAAGTGTTTGTAAGACACAGATATATTACAATTAAACTTACATTTGATGTGTTAGGGTAAGTGGCTTTCAAACTTTTTTTTTTTTTAACATAAAATTACCTGGGATTGTCTCCAACATGTAAATTATTAGGTCTTGCCTCCTGGGATTCCGATTCAGCAGAATCAGAACAGGAATCAGGAATTTACATTTACAACCAGAAGACATATCCATGAACATCACTTTGAGCAACACAGGCTTAGTGTCTCTGGAGAACAAGAATTTTTGAAACTATTTTTTAAATCCTCTCACTAATGTTCAAAATAGGGAATAAGGGAAAGAGAAAGAAAGAAAAAGAATATAACTTTTTCAAATATTTTAATAGCACTCAAAGGGCTAACTGATTAGTCTAGTTTGTTGTTACGAATAAGACCTTTTCACAATAAAGGATTATCTAACTTTTGAAGCATAAAGCAACATTTGTTTCCTCATGCAACCTTTGAAGGGAACCACCAAAAAATGTTTAGGATTTGATTAAAAAGTCAATTTACTATTTCAAAATAATTTTATGCTTGTATTCTGAATATGAGCAAATCTTTTATTTTTAAGCCCAAGATCTCTAATTTCTTACATTCCATTTCCATATATTCTACATTTTTGTTAACTGTGGGTTAATTTCTTTAAACCACTAAATTCAGAATTTTACAGCTGACAGATAGGTGCTAAGCAAACAGTTCAATTTGGCAGTGTTGGCATCTGTCTTTGTAGTGCTATTAGAATATTTTGTGTTTTGTCATTTTATAAAGACGAGGGAATAATAAAAACGAAAACGCTGATGAAAATGATATGCTTGGGGTATTTGGTGTGTTACAGACAGAAATGTGGCCTTAATGAGAAGGCACTGGACTTTGCAGGTGGCGTGTGTTCATATATGGAAAAAACAAAACAAAACGTGAGCATCACTACCAAAACAGAAACTACACGTAGGGATCCAAAAATACAAGGTCCTTAAGGCTATTCGTTGGGAGTCTTGATACAGACGCCTTTGTGAAAAGAAAAACGGCAATGTCCATATTTCTCTGGAGAAAACTTCCCTAAAACTTTTTGAGACTAAAATGATCTTTACACTCTCATGCTCAACATTCCATTTAGTATGTTGCCAAATCCTTATTTTTTCAACATTTAATTTCTCTCTGCTAAATTTTCTTGAAATAAGCTGAGAAAACTAGAATCTGAGAAAAGGTATTTCTATTTTTAAAGAGTAACCTCCTTGTTTAATGTTTTCTTTCATCTTTTGTAGCAAGATCATATTTTGAAATATTAACAGAAGCTGCACCTGTTATAAGCTATTTCCTGCTATCCCACCCCACCTGAGGCAGCTGAGAGGGCTTTCTATATATACTGCCCTGAGATGGTTACCAGAGAAATGCAAAGGAATGGTTACCACAGAAAAGCAATTCAACACTGTCTTTTGGGTTTCAAAATAGATTTTTGAAATCTGTAGCAGAGCGAAGGCTGATTGGCAAGAGATAAGGTCTTGCAAACCAAAGACCTGGCGTACAAGCAATATGCATCATAGTTTTTCTCCCTCTCTGCTTCTTTCCCTCTTTTCTTCCCTCGCCCTCTCTCCCTCCCTTCTTCTCTCTCAGTATCTCTGTCTCTCTCCCTCTCTCTTTCTCCCTCCCTTTCCATCTCACTGGAAAGAGAGAATTAAATAGGAGGTGAGGGAACTAAATATGGCGAGTGTGTCACTGAGGTTTCTGATTCCTGTGCCTTCTCACCTGGTCCAGTAGGGCTTGGGGAATCTGAAAGTAAAGCGACCTATGCGGCTCTTTCCAGTTGAACACCACAGAGGCAGCAGGTATTGCCCAATAAACGTTGGGCACTTACTATATGCTTTACGTATATCAACTCATTTAATCCCAACAACCTTGTAAGGTAGGTATTATTAATTATATTTATATCACCGTTTTAAGATTAAGGCATAGATTCATTAAGTACCTTAAACGGTGGTTTACACAGCTAATAATTTGAGGGGCCGAAACTCAAGCACAGCTTGTCTGGATCTGGAACCAAGGCTTTTTGCTTCCTAAAGCAGAAGTAGCTGCCATTCCCTCTCCCAAAGCACACAGCCCACAGATGACAAGCAGTTTAGGAGACAGAGTGATATGGTGTGAGGCCCTGAGGAAGGGCCTCCACACCCCAGTCTCCAGAGCCCCAGACGGCATGGAAGAGCATACAAAACTCCCATTCTGGGTCCCCTACACCCAACCTACATCAAAAGGCTTAGGAGAGGGTCAGCACATAATGAGGGTTGTTGAGCTTGGGGAGAGGAGGATGCAGAGTAAAGGTTCTGACAAACGGAGACCACTGGAAACCTGGACAATAGCAAGAATGCCAAAGCCCCTACCAGCTGACCCCATACATTTTCTACACATGACGACAGCCTCTGAAATTCTGATACCACGCTGTAGAGAGGGAAGAGAGGAGAAGGTCCAGACTCTATATCCAGAGTGAGTGAGAAAGATATAATTGAGTTCCCCTGGCAGGCATTAAGACAGTATTTTCTGCCACTAGTTGGAAGAGCAGCCCAAAATAGACACTAAGTCTAGTCATTGAGACCTCAAGTCATATGCTTACGCCCCTGAATTACGAAATACATGCTGAAAATGCCATATCCTTGCCCTCAGGAATTCAAAAGCAAGGAAACAAGCTAAAACACCGAGAATTTATTCCACAATTAGGTATTTCACTGTGAATTTTACTCACCGGAAATGGAACCACCCCCATCCTTGAACCACACTTACTTTTTGACCTTTTTAGAAAAATTCTTTGCTGGTTACGGGGAACAAACTATGTGTGAAAAGTGGAGCTAGCATGTGTGCAATGATTTCAGTCCATAAATACAACAATATCTTGTATTGTTTTGGAGGTTTACAGAGTCCACGTCATACACATGAATTCACTAAATCATGACAATAGCTCCATGAGGTAGGTATTATTGAATTTACAGGTGAAGTACCTGAGCCTTAGAGGTTAAGTGATATGTCCAAGGAAACACAGCCCATGACAAAACTGGGAGTCAAACTCAGGCCCTCTGATACACATAATTTGTATGTATATCATATACTACAAAAGAGAGACTAACTTAATTTTAGTCAACTCACCAAAAGAAAAAGAAAAATTAGGCCATAAACATATCTCTCCAAATTTTTTTCTTTGATATAGCTTGGAAACTGACTTCTTGACCTATGGACCTGTTCATCTCTAGGTAGATGCTGGTGGTTACTTCATTTTTGTAAAATTAAATTTCAAATTACCATCCCCATGTTTTCAATGTTTTTCCATATTTTCAAAGTGTGATGAACACAAAATTTAGCAATGTATAAGTCATAGGAAAAAAACTTTCACTAAATTCTATTGCTCTTGGAACTTCCAAGACACGATGCCCACTTCATTCATCCAAAGTTGAATAACTGAATATGCTAACTTTAATCTAATGAACAATAATATGTAACCTGGTATATGATAGGTATTGTATTCTTAAAATTTCACATTAATTTGTAACCAGAAAGCAGATAATTACTGATAAACCTTTTGGATTTACATAATTTTCTTGTTGACAAAACATAAGTAGTCCAAACTTTACAAATCAGATTTATCGTAGTTGAATCTGACTATTTCAGAAATAGGTTAGCTGAAATTCAGATTCATACACATAAACATTTTAGTACATTCTTAATATTGACAAGTTACTCTCTGATTAAACGACTAACTTTTAGTTTATGATTCATCTTATATCTTTAATTTCAGAAAAGTAAAATGAGAATTTTTCCTTACAAGTAAAACCTGGCTGTTCATAAAAGAGAATTTTTACGCATTTGATAATACAGTGGTGACATGTTAAGACAGCACAACTCTGTGATTAAATGGAATACATTTGATAACACAATGCAAAAAAAAAAAAGAAATCAACACAAGAAAGAATGATGTATTTGAGAACATTTTTAATAAATAATGTGACAAAATTACTTTTCTGATTATTGGATTTTCAGTATGCAAAATTATGGCTAAAAATAAGAGGCTTCTTACATGAACATAATGAAAACATTAATCACATGGATTGTTCCCTTAGTACTGCACACCTTTTCTATGTAAATTTCAAATTATCTAAATGAACACATTTAGTTTTTGGTGAACACCAGCTTCTTTTTCTTTTTTGTGGTTCAGTTTTGTTTGGCTTTGTTTTCCAGTGGGGTCAGGCCTGATACCTATATTTGAATAAATGTACATTTTTTTTCTTCAATAGCACCAATTATAAAGTCAATGAAATTTATATAATGACAAAAAAAGGATCATAAAAATCTACAGTCAGAGGGCATCATTTGGCAATTCAAAGCAAGTAATGCCTCTATCTGAGCTTATAAGGAAATCTTGTAAGTTTCACCATTGGCCACAACAAACTTAAACCTTTTTTTCTTTAAGTCCAGGAAAAGTAAGAACCACTGCATACATGGCCCACAATAAAGTATGCACGTTACTTCACCATCTGTCATCATTCAAATATTCCAAATACAAACATAGAGCATTAACAAAACAGGTTAAAAACGCTTCTCAACATTTTTTTTTCAATAAGACAAAAAAGGTTAATAGTTACAATGGTTTACAAATAAAGTTTAGTGATTGTGCTTTTAAAACCAAAAAAAAAAAAAAAAAAAAAGATTAAAAACAGTGCATTACAAAAACAAAAATCAAACTTCCTTAAGTGGCACTTCTGAAAGTTGAACTGACACTACCAGAAGAAATTTAGGCCAGTTAAGATAGGGATGTCCTTATTCAATTGGTCATTAAAAACATCCATTTGTTTGTAATATGCATTTATAATTGCTTTTTGATTGAAAAATAGAACAAGGTTTTTGCTTGGCTGACTTATGACAATGACTAGACAACCAGAGATCCAACTGGCTTACCCTTACATATCCAAAAGTACATTTCCAATAAGAATATACTTCAATGATTGAAATGAAGACAAAATAAAGTACCACCAGGGGTTGCAAAGAGTATATATTTACAATGTTTCTACCCCATTCAAATTGTTTGTGGTTGTTCTGCATTTGCTATGTATTTTTTTTTTCTCCCAGCAGAGGGTGGTATGAAAGACTGATTTTAAAATCATGTTAAAATGAAGTTATGTTTTAGTTTGCATTAGCAGTTGGTTATAGAAAGATTATATCTTGAGAGCCCTTGACATGAGGTTGATTAGTCAACTTTGTATCTTTGATCAATATTTTGCTGTAAATTGGCTTGGTATATAAGCAGTGCAATGCCACATCTCAGGGGCGAAATGCAAAAGAACTGTTTTGTTCTCTCCTGCTGGCTGATGACTGAAGCAAGAATTCAAATACTTCTCTTGCTGGAAGCAAGGTGTAATGATTTGTTCCAACAGCGAGGGGAATAGGGAGGTTCTTCGTAAGGATAGGGATCAAACAACAACAATAAAACCCCAATAAAATTTAAAAAAAATGGTATTCCAATAAGAGGAATAAAAATGACAATTTGTACACTCTGATTGCACTGAACATTTTATCTGGCGTCATATGTCATCAGACATGAGGCATCTTGAGTGATAACTTTCACATTAGATCTCACAAGCCTCTCTGGTTGTCTTCAGCTTTCAGTTTCCTGTAAGAGATCAGTTCTTGTTACATTTTAAAATAAATCTTAGAGTATTGTCCTATTTCATATTTATTTATATGCTTTTATTCTTATAGTTTGTGTTTCTTCATTCATTCCCTAGCTACACTAGAAATGCTCATGGCAACATATTAATTTGTCAATTTTAGCTGGTTTTGATAGCAAATCTAATAGTTCTCTAACAAGTACTAAACTGTGTTCCACAGAGTGTCTGGGTGTTGGCAGGTGTGGCACAGGGTGAGAGGAGAAGGAAGAGGCCAAGTTCTTTACTCCCCCAGCCTCAACTCAACATTATAGCTCAATTTTTATTAGTTTTAAGTAGTAGGTTGTCTATGATGACTATTTTCCCCAAAAGGGCTCTTCTAAAGAAAAACAACCAAAAACCTAAAAAATAACTTTTCTAACAGCATTTGCAAAAGGAAAGCCTTCTTATTCCAAACCTCAAAATCAAAATATTGATACATTGGGCATTATAGAAAATTCAATTTGACATAATTAATTATAATTTTTCATCTTCTGTTATAAAAAGTTTTAGTTTAACACTCAACTTAAACAATCTGCTTGAGATTAAATATATTTGTAAGAAGATAAATTTGTTGCCAACTTGTTTTTTTATTAAATGATGAAAACACAATCTTAAAAACAGGAGATGATTTTATAATATGATGTGATTTACTGCCAACTCTATCTTAAAACACTACCCATAGATTCCAACAAAGGAGTGTATCTTTGACTCAAGAAGATTGGGAAGGTCAGTGTCAAGTATCAGGTTCCCATTTTCAAAAGACTGAAGATGAAAGATAGTTGGCCAGATCATCGATCATCCTGGTTAACCCCAGTGATCACAGGGGTGGCAGATAACACAGGCAAAACACCCTCACTCACACCTGATAACTCTGTCACCTTACTGGGTTTTTATTATCTACTGTAATATTATGAATCATAATTATCTAGATCAACAGTTCTTATATCCTAACAACATTTTTGCCATATATATTTCCTATGTGAATAGCTACAGATAAATATGAACCCTAAGACCTAAAAAGAAGCTGTTATTACCATTTAAAACTTTGGAACACATTTCAAAAAAATCATTAAATTCTCAGAATTTCAGTTACTGGCATCACTGACAGGGTTTGTGATGAAATAGTAACATTTCTGTAGACTGATGGATGTTTTTAACTTTGAGACTGACATAAAAACTAGTCTAATGTTGGGAAACTTGAAAAAAATTATAGATACCTCTAATTCTTCATTATTATCTTCTCTTTCATATCCTCCAAGAACTTGCATTTCTGCAATATTTCTTCGACCTACATTTGCTTGTTCTCTTTGTCTGCTTCCTGATCCTCTTGATGACATTGAGCTTGAAGAACTAGGATCTCTGGGATTATTTGATGTCGGAAAAGTAGGTCTACAGTAAGGTAGAATATCCTCTGTGTAATGAAATATAATAAGTGCATATGAACACCACTGTACATTTCATTGTATAATGTATCACTTGTGTCTATAATTCTGAATGGGGAAACATCAGTGTTTCTGAGGAATAAATGAGGACATTTTATAACAGTAATGAACAAGGCAGCAATGTCTTTTGAAAATGAAAATAACAACCTTGCTGTTTTCCTAGTAGTGGTTGGGATTTTGGTTGATTCTACTCATAAGCTCTTGTCCACCTCAAATTCACTTGAGATCAACATCCTTAAAAGAGGGAAACCAAACCTGGAGTCAGACATGGCTTCCAGTTCTGTCCTTCACTATGTGATCTCCCATTATTTTAGGCTTTAATTTCAACTTTTCTAAAAAAGTGGTAATAGTATCTACACTCAGAGGAGCTTCTAGTGTTGATGTGAAAACAAGTGAGACATTGTAATATGTCCCTATGTAAATTATGAAGGAATTACAAGGCATTGATAGAAAAAAAGCCCAGTCTTCTCGAATCATCAAAACAGAGCCAAGCCTGGATTCACTTCCTATGATGACAACCACCATTTCAACATCATATTTAAAATTGTGAAACCCTGACTCTCAAAAGCCTGACATCATTGCTAGCTTCAAAAAACAAGCCACTCCAGGGGACTTCCCTGATAGTGCAGTGGTTAAGAATCCGCCTGTCAATGCAGGGGACATGGGTTCAATCCCTCGTCCGGGAAGCTCCCACACGCCGCGGAGCAACTAAGCCTGTGCGCCACAACTACTGAGCCTGTGCTCTAGAGCCCGCGAACCACAACTACTGAGCCCGAGTGCCACAACTACTGAAGCCCACGCGCCTAGAGCCTGTGCTCCGCAACAAGAGAAGCCACTGCAATGAGAAGCTCGTGCACCGCAATGAAGACTAGCCCCTGCTCGCTGCAACTGGAGGGAAAGCCTGCATGCAGCAACGAAGACCCAACGCAGCCAATAAATAAATAAATAAATAAATATAAACAATCCACTCCAGTTAAGTGCTGTCTCCTGAATTTCTGTCTCCATACTGCTTTAAATTTGGTGCTGCATCTATTGATGCATCTTCCGACTGCTCGCTTCTCTCCAAAGCCTATCCATTCTACCCTTTGGACACCAAACACATAAAAACAAAGCAAAACAAAACCTCTTCCTCATGCCCTATTGTTTTCCTCCTCTACGGCCCACAGTGCCTGAATGAAGTCTGATTTCCCCTGAAGTTTCCACTGAAGTTCCCTGCAGTGGAAAGAGGAAGGTTTGCCTTTAGCTCACTAACACCAGCTCTAAATCACGGCTCCTCCACAAAAATATCCTCCTCTTGTGAGGGCCAAGCAGTCGAGTTATGTAGCCCGTGTAGTCCACCTTGATGATAGCTTCCTCCTGTTCTATTCCTCACAACTTTAATTCCTGACGCAGACTTCTGACTCTCTGGGGTTTCACAGTCCATGTGGACCACTACACCTGCACCCTAGCTTCACGGCACTTGGTCCTCTGCGACCTTCATCTTCAGTCCCTGTTTCATCCACCTTTTTCTACTGAATTTAGTTTTTGACAAACTACTTTATGACAAAATATCTCGTTTGCTAAAAACTTTCCCCTAAGTCTGTGCTCTACATAAATCAATACTTTATCTACTGATTGCTTAGCAAAGCTTCTTGAAAAGCAATCTGGACTCAATATTGGTCGTCACAACTTCCATTCACTTTGTATCCCACCGAAATCTACTTATGCCCACATTACTACAAGGAAACTGAGAAAATTCACTGTTGACTTTGATAATGCTAATCATGTTTCAGCGCTTACGTCTCTGGACTTCTCACTGCCTTTCATCTGAAAACCACTATCAATTTAAACATGACTACTCTCTTAGCTCCTATCCCTCCTTCCTTCCTGGCCAGTCTTCTGTGGGTTCTTCTTATGCAGATGCCCTTGTGTTGATGCCCTTCCTGCAGGTTTCTACTTTTGGTCCAGCGTGTGCACGTGCACACGCGTGTGTGTGTACAGAAAAACCTTTTTCTCCACTCACCCTGGGTGATTTCATCCATTCTCTCATATTGTAAACTTTTCTAGAATATAGCTGCCATGAGGGCAGATATTTTTCTCTGCTTTGTGTACTGATACACTCTCAGTTTGACATATAATAGGTCTTCAATAAGAATGCTGATTGAAAGAACGAGTGGCTTAACTATTTCATCATGATGAGTTATTAATTTATATTTCCTGAGCTCTGCCTGGTTGAACACTTCCTTCTTGAGGGTCCCTCAAACTCCACATGTTGAACACTGACTTCACCATGTCCACTTCTCTGAGATTTCTTCCCGCTCTGTATTCCCTAATATAGCTAATGATGACATCACTCATCATTAAGATACCTAAGACAGAAAACTGGAATTATTTCAGGATCTTCCCTCCCTTCCAACAAACCTCCCCATAACCCTTAAAATGTATCTTTTCCACACATTCAACTATATAACATGTAAGGATGATTTTAACTCTAAAAAGTTTCTTGAATTTTCCCACTCACGCATCCCTGCTCCCACAGCTTGGTTTATATTCTCTACATCTCTTCTGGGGGTTGAAAATACCTTCTAACAGGTCTCTGCTTCTTGAGTTACTTCCCTCTAAACTGGCTTCACTCAGCCACCTTCCTTTTATAGTAACTACAGGCTCTCTCTGATTTAAGCTTACGTTTACCGCAAGAGCTTCATTTTTACCACTTTACCATGTTTAATGTCTAGTAATACTGAATTTCTTATAGCCTCCTCAATGTACCTCAACTTTTCATGCTGACTTTCTCTGCCAGAACAATCTATCCACTCTTCTTACTTAAGCTAAATTCCACCCATCCTGAACACTCAGCTTATGGGTCATTTCCACCAGGAAAGATCAAGAAGTCTTTCTTTATATTCCATCTCCCACAAGACTGGGCTAATTTTCTCTTCTCTGGACTCTCAAGTATCATAGCACCATAAACATTAACTGGGCATATACCCTGAGAAACCCATAATTCAAAAAGAGTCATGTATCACAATGTTCATTGCAGCACTATTTACAATAGCCAGGACATGGAAGCAACCTAAGTGTCCATCGACAGATGAATGGATAAAGAAGTTGTGGCACATATATACAGTGGAATATTACTCAGCCAGAAAAAGAAACGAAACTGAGTTATTTGTAGTGAGGTGGATGGACCTAGAGACTGTCATACAGAGTGAAGTAAGTCAGAAAGAGAAAAACAAACACTGTATGCTAACACATATATATGGAATCTAAAAAAAAAAAAAAAAAATGGTTTTGAAGAACCTAGGGGCAGGACAGGAATAAAGATGCAGATGCAGAGAATGGACTTGAGGATAAGGGGAGGGGGAAGGGTAAGCTGGGATGAAGTGAGAGAGTGGCATGGACATATATACACTACCAAATGTAAAATAGATAGCTAGTGGGAAGCAGTCGCATAGCACAGGGAGATCAGCTCGGTGCTTTGTGACCACCTAGAGGGGTGGGATAGGGAGGGTGGGAGGGAGACGCAAGAAGGAGGAGATATGGGGATATATGTATATGTATAGCTGATTCACTTTGTTATACAGCAGAAACTAACACAACATTGTAAAGCAATTATGCTCCAATAAATATGTTAAAAAAATATGAGTATACCTATGAATCTATAGATTACCTGTCTCCCTCCCTGACTATAAGCTCCTTGAGGTCAAGGTTCATGTTTCCACATAAATCTCAGAACTAGTACAATGCTTAATAACACAGCAGATGTTTGATATATGTAGAAATAAATTGAACTAACTGAGGTAAATGTCTGCAAAAAGATCAGACCTTGAAGTCTAGAAGACCACTCTCCTTAATTAAAAATAACCATTTGTTACACATGTAAATCAGGGAGCCTCTTTTATTATAAATAGTGTAAATTGAATTATGAAGGTTAAAATTATAGCAATGCACAGAAATGATAATTAAAAGACACATAATTTCATCTCTTTGTTCTAATTCTGCATACACCAAGATCTTTCTGAGCTGTAAAATTTTCTCCTGAAGAATTGAGCTTACTTTGGAGGAAGGTTGCCTGTGAGCAGCAAATTGGTCTGCACTTTCAGGCCAGACATAAATTTCATAATTTATGAATCACTACTTGGAGTATAATCACACAAAGTTAAAAGTTCAGATCACCTTTGGCTTAACTGATAAAAGTAAGCAAAGTTTTTCAAACTTCAGATTGTGGTGATGTCACCACGTACTCTGCGGTCACATAGGAATGCACAGCGTTACCGTCACTTCACTGCTGAGTCCATGCCTGGATGAGGGATTCAGCCTTCTGTCACAGAACAAAGTGAAACTGTCTTCCATATTGAAAGGAAGTTGCTAATGACCAGATGCCCGTAGTAAATAGAACAATAGATTGATGTCTAATCTTACCAAAATACAGCTTTGAAAATACAGTTGTAGTTAAAGTGCACTTACAGCCTTCTAAGATTCATTTCCCCATCATTCTTTCCTGATTCCTTCATCAATCACCTTCCTTTTCTTGAATCTCTTCTGCCTAAATAGTTTCTTCTCCTTATTCTATAATAATGTTCAAATACCCTATCCTAAAACATTTTCACAGATTCTGCCTTCCTGTCAAACCCTACCTCGACCTCTCTTCTCCTTCCCAACCTTCTACAAAGAGCCCATACTGTTCACCCCCCCTTCCACAACTTCCATTCACTTTCCAGCCCCCTACAGGCAGTATTCTATTCTGACTACTCCACTAAAAACCGTTCTTTTAAATACCACCCACAAAAAACATTTTGTAACATTTATGTGTCCTCCACCCATTCTCTCACCCCTCACCCCCACTCACACCCACCTTTCACTTCTGTGGCATTTTATATTCCTTCCTATCTTAAAATTTCTATCTCCATTCTTTCTAGGATACTATTCTTTCTAGCTTGGATAGCTTGATTATTTTATATCACTGGGTGGATTCACTTCAGTTTCTATATAGAATGTCCCTCTGCCAAACATGTATGTATGTATGTATTTTTATTGAAGTGTAGTTGATTTACAACATTATATTAGTTTCAGGTGTACAACGGAGTGATTCAATATTTTTATAGATTAGGCTCTATTTAAAGTAATGGCTATATTCTCTGTGCTGTACAATATATTCTTGTAGCTTATTTATTTTATACATAGTAGACTGTACCTCTTAATTCCCCATCCTTATCCCGCCCCTCCCCCTTTCCCTCTCCCCATGGGTAACCTTTAAATACGATCATCTCTGACTGTGGTGTGTTGGAGAGAGCTCACGTGTTCTCATAGGAGCTTACTGTACACGTCTCCTCCCAACTCCGCATACACTGATTTCATATTAGTAGCTTGAAACTAGCCATTTTGGGAGTAAGTACACAACAGAAGTAAGCAAATGGCTACAAACTGGAGGTTTGTTTTGTTTTCTTTCCAGAGAACTGATTGTTAAACATTACCTACTGTATCACTGCGGATAATTTAGCTTTTGTAATTCAAACAGTTTTCACCTGTGTTACTGATTCTAAAATCCACTCTCTACCTACAACCTTTCTCCTGATCTTTAAACTTAGTTCTCTAAGTTCTTATTGATTTTCTTCATATCTGTGTTCTTGTCAGTACCTTAATCCATTCATAACTGAAGTTATTTTCCACAAGACTTTTATCCTTTTCCCCATTCTTCTTTACGTTGGTTAATACAATTATGTTCCACTAGTCATAGAGAGCCATCTAGTTAACATTTGAGTAACTTTTCTTTTACTCCATTAGTTCATTTTACTTTTTTACATTTAATTAGTCACCAAGTCCTACAAGGTCTATCTCTGAAATGCCTATGTAGCTTGTTTCTCCTTTTAATTTGCATAACTGTTTTAATTCAGTGCTTTCATATTTTATACCTAGATTATTTTGCAATGTTCTGATACTTTCAGCTACCCAATTCCCGACTCTTCCTTCACTGTAGAGTGCCGTCAGTTATTTTTTTAAAACACAAATCTGATTATGTAATTTCTTGATCAGATTTTTGGCTGGCTCATCACTGCCCGTATCATAAATCCCAGACTCTTCAGAATAGTATTCCCTGCCTTCCCAGTCAGGCTAAACCACCTTTCTAGTTTTATCTTTTACCATTTGTCCCTGGCCCCAAGTATCTAATTCTCCAGCCAAACCGTAAATAAGTATTCACCAAACATTCATTTTCCCACTTTCATATTTTTTCACCACTTATTTCCTTTGCCAGATATCCCCTTCTCCCTGTTTAACTTGTGGAAATCATGCTTTCCTTTAAAGTTCAACTCAATTGGCACCTCTCCAAGGAAGACTTGCATATGTCGTGTATTAGAATTAACTGTATTCAAATTATCTGGGAGCATGCCTGTCTCCTCCAACAGAGAGCAAATTTCTAAATCTCACCCTTTGCACAGGATCCTAAAGAACCTAGCAGAGTACCATGCAAACATGTTCAATCTATATTTATTGGCTGCTTGACTAAATCAGTACCTTGGATGAGATGAGTCTTTGCTGGTGGAAGGTCTCGTTTTGCTGTCTTGTTTCCTCGTCCTTTCGCATCATTTTGCTGTTCCTGTGCTTCTCTGGGGTCACCTGGATTTGGTCGCATTTCAGCAACTTGTCTTCCATCCAATACTTCTCTCCCCTTGTAACTGCCTCCTTTTCTCTCTGATGATCTGTCTGTTCTTGCTTCTGTGGAAGGGAGTTTTGGCACCATTACAGGTCGTACCTCCAGCTGTGCCTTGGATTGGGCAGTGGGTGACTTTATAGCAGGAGGTGGCACAGGAGGAGGTGGAAGATCTAAAAAGAAATGTTTAAAATACTGTAAAAGTTTGTCATTTATAAAATTGTCAACATTAGCATTGCCATTAGAGTCACATTCAACTGTGAGATAATATATCTTAAATGAACTGGAACAACTGAAGGCAACCAAGGAATAAGATTGACCAACAATTTTAATGTACTCTCATTTTTATCTAGCACAGGAATATTGAATCATAGAGCTGGGACTTAGAGGTTAGCTGGTCTTGGGATGGCTAACATGAGTATATATGCCATAACTTTCTCTACTGTGACCATGGCAGGTTTTCCTAATTGATTTCAGCGTAATGTTGCTGATCCCAGATGGATACCCTTACGCTTGAGGCAATCACTTCAAATTGATTGAGGCTGGCACTTGAGTTGAGCCCTATTTGCCATCCCTAATCCACCCTGAATCCTTTCTCATTTTGTAGATAGGGAAACTCAAACACACAGATCTTAAGTTATTTTCCAATCTTAAAGGTAAATATGATCAGAACCAGGACTAATACCCTCAAATTCTTAATTTTTGGTTCAGTGTTGTTTATACTACTATTTCATCCTATCGCATGTTCACAATCTACCATTCATTGATGGGATCACTCCACTTTGTATATGCACCCACAGATTTTAAACTAGATGATCACTAGTATAAATATAAATTAATTTAATCTATATCTATAATTTTATATTAAATATAATTGGATATTATATATAATTCAACTTCTATTATAGACATACTTAAAGATAAAAGTAGGCATAAAATTTGATATCTAGAAAGTTCATTTCCTTTAAGTGGTGTTATTTTTTTAAAATGACTCCTATGTATATACTCCAAGGAAAAGAAATAAATAACCTAGTAATAGCTGGAAAGTTAGTAGAAGAATATGAATAGATTCTAGTTGTAGGCTGTTCTGGCTGTAGTCTGGAGGATGGATTAAAAGGAAAGTCTTGAATCCAGGAGGCCAAGAAGTCATTTTAATAGCTCAGTAAGTAATGATAGGAGATAGAATTGTATTGGTGACTGTTCAGATGGAGAGTAGATATGTTTGAGAAAGTAAAAGGAAGAAAAATCAGTACTATTTAATGATCAATGGAATACAGTAGGGGAAGACTATCCATTAGATAACTTTTAGGATTTTTGCCATAGTTGACCAGATGAATGAGAGAAACATCTCTGAAGATGAGGAATATAGGGATGAGGAAGAGATGGTTTGCAAAGGAAGAACGTGAGTTTCATTCTAGAAAAGTAGATAGGAGAAGCTTTTGAAGTATCCAGATAGAGATGTCCAGCAGGTTGTTGTACATAAAATCTGAATTTCAAGGGAGGTCAAAACCAGAGATATAGAGATGTGGGAATTATCAGTGTAGTTTTTTTAGTCATGACTTTAGAAATGGGAATGTTTCCATATTTGTAGAGAAATGTCTATGTGATAGAATAAGTCAACTAAAACATGTACAGAACATGTATTCAATGCTTAGTTATTACAAACTTAACATTAAGATTTTCCACAAAAAATATACACTCACATGGTAAAAATTCAAAAGTACATAAAGACTAGGAAATACAATCCTTTATACCTCCCCACCTTCATTTCAAATCCTCAGTATTGGTGCAGAGGTAATCAGTTTGAATAGGTTTCTATAGATTATTCCAGAAATTATTTATGCATCTAAAGCAGGGCTGCCAAGTTGCAGAACTCCAGGGAACACCATTCACATTAGGAACTCTGTAAAATGGCCGCATCTGGGATTGTGTAGAGTGGTTGTCTGCCCATCAGAATGTGACAGTCTTTCTTTCTTAGTAACATAAAAGGGATTGCACTTTTTTTCACCTGTGTAGCTGTATGCATTTTCATATGCATACATATAGTTACCTCTTTTTATGAAAAGTTTGTATAATGTTCTGTTTTTATGAATATATCATTATTCATATCAATCCCTACAGAGGAATATTTAGGTTATTTCCAGATATTTTACTATTATTAGCAATGGTCCACTGACTATCATTTACATATACCAGCATAATAAACTCTTGAATATTAAAATTGTGCCTTGAAAATTCTTAATATAATAGCAAATTAAGGGTTCTAGGAAGCATCAGTTTTAATCTAGTATTTCTCATTCTTGTATTTTTTTAAAAAAATAATTAATCCTTTTGTTCCTTAAGTAGATATGAATTTTTTTAAAACTAATTTTCTTTTGACCTTATGTGCTATATAACTAAGGCATTAGAATTTGTTGTATTGGTTTTTGAAAGCAGAAAGCTTGAGGTACCATCTTACTACCAGCTGTTTTACTTAGGACTCCATTATTAAAAGTGGTCAGACTGTAACTTGCATTTTGTTGTTGTTGTTAGTTCTCACAGCTCACCACGTTCTCCTTTTCATGTAAACAGCCTCAATACTTTTTATCTAAAAGGGTGGCCAAAGCACAGCCCATAGCATTAATTTTCCCAAGAATCTGGGAAAATCAAAAGATTTTTTTGTCTTACAACATAAATTGCCATCATCACTAGTGTTGATTTTCCTCCTTTACTACTTTAACAAATTTTTTTAAAACAACACCTTAAAAAAAGTACTATCATGATATTCTCCCTCATCTGCTGCTTGTTTATTAAAAATAACCAAAGAGTTAGAAGACAGATTGTAGTGAGTGGCTCAAAGCAAAGAGACCCAAGGCTGAGCTGTTCTAAGTTCAGACTGAGCCTGGGACTGACAATGGGAGGAGGAGAAAAGCCTAATTCAGAACATACCTGGAAGCAGAGCGAATGAGTGACTGCAGGCTCATTTCTGCACTATCTGCTTGCTACAAACTCAAACTGATTGCAAACACAGCTTATCAGGAAGCTGATGACTGCCACTATCATCAAATCATAAAATGTCTGGGCTTATTGGATCGCAAAGCTGATGATTACCACTATCATAAGATCCTACAAAGCCCTGGGAATCTATAACTCTCGAGACAAAATCTATTACTGGATGCTCTATATAGGTATATAGATATACCTGTATCTATAATACAGGTAGAAAAAGAGAAGAGAATCCAATGATAATTTTAAGAGTTCTAACTTCCTGCATATAATTGCCACTGTAGATAAGTGACAGAGGGGAATGCTGGTGGGCGTAATTTCTGAATATAAACAGATTACCAAATAAATTCTTTTTTAGGTATTGTAAAATCCCTGAGTCAAATCAGGGATTATCATAGTATAAACAATTCTATATTTCATAAAGTGATAAATAGTACTTTCATCCAATTCATACCCCTAATAGCTAAAATTGGGTTTAACAAATGGGATTATGGAACTCATATATATGTATAGACTCTTTCTTTATACAATCATATAAACACCATTCTTTATACAAGACTGTCTAAATACCAATATAATGCATGTAAAGTAATACATAAGGACATACACATGGAGACAATTCTGCCGGCATTAACTCACTATGGAGATCCAGCACTCTATTTACTCAACTACTTAAATTCCCAGACCTTGTAATTAATGATATATCAAGTCAAAACAGCATCATTCCAAAGAGGGTGGTGAATTTATAATTTATGAAAAGTAGAGCTGGAGAAATAATGTAGATTTGGTTTTTAAATCAAGTATGTAAATGCTTCAGAAGGGGTTGAAAAGTGGTGGAAAGAATCAATTAGAAGGTCCTAGAAATGCACTTATGCTTGGCTTTAACTCGATAAAAGTCTGACTGATAAATATTCATATATTTTAATCCTACCCTTCATCTGGGTTAAACTTGGGAGCGGCAAATATGAAATAAAGAAAGAGTTGGATTCTGCCTGTCAGTGTGTCAATAGCATGCAGCCTTCTGCTTTGCAATGAGTACTCCCTGGGTGTTTATGAGACCCAGCATTTAACCTGCAAACAAGGTATGGCCACAGTGCCATGGATTAGGGGCTTGTGGGCTGTTATGGGCTGAATTGTGTCCCCTCCGAAATTCATATGTTGAAGTCCTCATCCCCAGTGCCTCAGAATGTGACTTGTATTTGATGACAGGGTCTTCAAAGAGGTAATTAAATTAAAATGAGGTCCTTAGGGTAGGCCCTAATCTAACCTGACTGGTGCCCTTATAAGAAGAGGGCACATACATTCACTGAGGGAAGACCAAGTGAAGACACAGGGAGAAGGCGGTCATCTACAAGCCAAGAAGAGAGGCTTCAGAAGAAACCAACCCTGCCTACACCGTGATCTTGGACTTTTAGCCTCCAGAACTGTGAGGAAATAAATTTCTGTTGTTTAAGTCGCCTAGTTTCTGGTACTTTGTTAGGACAGCCCTAGAAAACTAATCAGAGCTGACTGGCAAGGATCATCACAAATTACTCTTTATCAGTTCAGACACAGCCACTCTTTATCTCTCCTTATAGAGTTTACAAAAATTCTGCAAAGGAAACTGATAATTTGAACAAAATTTACAAAGATGCTGCACACTCAAGACTGACATACCATATACTGAAAATAGCTCACATAAGAAGTCTATTGACAATAATCAAACTCATCCATCATAGTTGATGTATTTTAATCATAAAAAGCAAAAATGAAAAAACCCTCCAGGTCTTACTAATATATTTAATTCTCATTTTCACAATTGGCAGCTCTTTACATTCTTTCTTTCCCTTTCCTCTCTCTCTTTCTTTTAATAACTGTACAAATTGTATCTGCAATTGAGTTTCTTCACGAATGGACTGTAAATATTTTTTTCAAAAAATGAGAAAATGATTTCTGATAAAATGATGTTTGTTTCCATGCTATAATCACTACTATCAAGAGTATGTGCATTTCTTTTATTTGGTGCATTAAGAAGTATCTGCACTTAAATGATTTTGGTTCATCAATATGCATTATGGAAATGTATAAAATAACACAGAGCTTTGTTATTTTTTTCGTTACCGAATCAGAAAGCATCCAGAATTAAATTCAAGACTTGTTAGTACAGTAAACATAACTAAAAGACAGTTGGTTATCAAAATGCTAAAAGGAAGGTAAAGCTAGTATTTAAAAAACAGCTTTAGTTGTATCTCAATTTTGTCTATTTTTGTGACTTAGAGAAAATAATTACTGGCTTCTACATTGTGGTATATATTATGACTACTCTGCATAATCACTTGTGAAATGAACATTTAGAAATTTAAATACTATTCCTTATTAACTTTTTCGCTTTCAAATATTTTAACATATTTCTTTGGTATTTCTGAAATTAACTTAAAAAATAACTTGGTTGCTTCATCATTCAATTTAATAGCTGTTATTCAGGGATTAGTTGGAAGTTATATTTAATTATTAAACACACTGAAATAAGTACTACAGAACGTGGGGCAATAAATATAGATCACAATTTTCAAGCACAGTGTAATTTGTAACTGCAACACTATGCCCTTTAACTGGCATGATTACATTATTTAAAGCATTTTTTTTTTTTATTGAAGTATAATTTCTTCACAATACCGTGTTAGTTTTAAAGCATTTTTAAAAGCATCACTCAATGCCAGAAGCCCCTCAAAACAAGTATAAATAAGAGGTAGAAAGACCTACACAAACCTTTAGGCCAGATTTTTTCCCTGATGTATTCAACCTAGATGTATTTACATCAAGGTTTGATGTTTGACCAGTTTTCTGTTAGAAGCACTCTCTTCTAGATAATAAAAACTGATAGAAGAGGCTTTCCTGGTGGCGCAGTGGTTGAGAATCTGCCTGCCAATGCAGGGGACACGGGTTCGAGCCCTGGTCTGGGAAGATCCCACATGCCGCGGAGCAACTGGGCCCGTGAGCCACAGTTACTGAGCCTGCGCGTCTGGAGCCTGTGCTCCGCAACAAGAGAGGCCGCGACAGTGAGAGGCCCGCGCACCGCGGTGAAGAGTGGCCCCCACTTGCTACAACTAGAGAAAGCCCTCGCCCAGAAACGAAGACCCAACACAGCCATAAATAAATAAATAAATAAATAAATAAAAATTAAAAAAAAAAAAACTCATAGAAGAGCTATAAAACTTGTAAAATGCCATTATAGGGATCCCATAAATGTAAAACTGCCAGTAGAGTTTGGGGATTTACACCTAGTGTTTGTCCCTTCACAGAGGGAAACATGCACAAAGCCACTATAATAACCCTTCAAAACCAGATACTATTCTGACAGCTCAGTTTCGCTGACAGAAGAGTCCTGGGCAGGATCCAGGAGGCCCAGGTGCGTTGTGTCATGCCAGTATTTAATGTAGTCTAATATCAGATAGATGCTAGTGAGAGAAAATACTCCGAATAAAGTACAGATAATAGCATGGACAGCCACTCATTGCAAAATTACTTGTGCTCATCATGCTGTGAGCTTTGTATTAAATTTTTTCTATCAAGTGGCAGGAATCAGAGAAGTGCCTCAGAAAACCTTCCTTGTAACCTTGGATAAGGATCTATAACACTAGTCTTTCATATGGTAATGGAAAATGATGCCCTTTGTGAAACATTGCTGACTGGTAATGAAGGTTCTATCAGGTTGTGGCTGAGAGGACCAGGAGGTGGGGAACAGCGCCTGTGACAATCTTCTCCCCCCAACCCTTTAGCAGATTCAGCAAACTTGACAAGATGGGTGAGTCTGAGAGAATTTATCTTACATGAATTTCCAACCAAGCCCTTGGGGTTGTTTTATAAAACGAGAAGGTGGCAGTTTAATAAATGTCGGGCCACCTGAGGCACTTTCATTAAAGGCTTTCTCTAGACAACATCACAATGTTTGCGGTATTCTCCTGTGCTCCCTGGAGAATACAAGCCTTACTTCTTCAGCGAGAGTGGATACTGTACGTGAAGGCATGAAGGAAGATGATTCGATTTGCCTTTTGGGGCACAAACTAACTGTTCATAACACCATTATAGTTAGAATTTATGTTCAGATGAGCTTATTGTCTTCTATTTGAATGCAAAATTCCCCGGGAAAAAAAGTGAGGCCATTTCAGAAGAGTTATCAGTGAATCTGATGAAGGTTAACCCTATGCCACTACTTCAACTACAATAATGTCTATTTGTTTAAGACTATATAATAACCTTTTAAGAATATTAAAAGTATTATACATTGTTTTAGTTTCTTAAATAACCTACTTACTAGAAAACTTCAGGGACTTGAGATGCCTGACAAGATATGGAAGTCGATCATTCCTATAAGTAATATGAGGCTTACTGTTTAATGAATTTTTAATGTAATTTCTAATGTCAGTGGATGCATTTTCAAGTCCTAGAGCGCCAGGGTAAAGAGGAGAGATTCATAGATGTTTCCATCCGTTTCAATGGACTTACCATCTGTGTAGGCTTCTCTGCGCAGATGTCCTGGCTGGTGTTTTTGTTTCTTGGCTGGTCTGGCCTTCTGCACTACCGCAGCACTCATGTTGCTGTCTGTGGAAACAGGACTTGTCGGTCTAGGACACTGGGATGCATGAAAATGTCGGCGGCCTGAGGAAAAAAATCAGAGCCAAACTCACCAATAAAGTTTAATTTAATTTAACAGTAATAATCAAAATAAAACACTAAAACTAGAAACATCCCTAATTTAAAAAAAAAAGCTTAAATAAACTATTCTAGCAAACAAGGATTGCTAGGATTCTTCTTATTCTGCTTGAGCTATCCACTGGAAAAAATACCCTAAAAGCATTTTCAGGCTCTTTTTTTTAAACCATGGTACTTTTATTCTGATACCTATTTATTAAAGAAAAGCATTTTGACTGTTGCATCTACCTTCACTAAAGTGTTATGGTTAAACAAAAATGTTAATTAAATTTTTACATAATATATCCAATGTCTGTTGCTTTCTCAAAAGGAATAGCCAGAGCCCTTAAGAAATTCATGTTCTAAGAATGAATAGTGCAAAATACATCCCTTACTTTAATCAAATATGTTTGTGCTATTCTTTGAAGACAGATTTCTAGTATCTTAATACATTCTCAGGTATGTTCTCTTAAGGTGGCCTGGAATTAAGCTAGCTCACATATTTAGACCTGCCAAAAATTACTCACACCCCTTTTCTCTCACAAGATATTTATTTGCTGGCTATGGATATTTAAAGCGACCCCTCCAGAGACTTTTATGTTTTTTGGTGATGGTATAGGTAGTTGTTTTCAGTTATTTGATTTTAGAGGGACAATATTCACAGGTGATCAATGAATCTGCTAATCAGACATGGTGCACTGCGGTGCTCTCCAATTCTCTGGCTTTTTCTTACAGAGACATATTACAACAGCACAAAATATTTAATCCATAATGGCAGTGGAGATCTATTGGCCTTACACTTGACATTTGTTATTTTGGTTCCTTGAAATTCCAGAGATTCAAATACGGAACTTTCTGTTGTACTACAAGAAACCTCAGAGAGACCTAGACAATATGTGTTTTGGCTATAAACAGAAGAAGCCACATATAGTAAAATCAACACATTTAAATGTGCTAACGGAAGCATACTAAATAAAAGACATTAATGCGGCCAAGTGAGAAGCAATGTGATTGGATTATTCATTCATATTAATTTCAAGTCATATGATAAGCAGCACCCTTTCCTGAAAAGAACATTTTAATAGGCAGAGTCCAATGCCTGTTTAGTTCATTATAATTATGAACCAAATGAAAACCAGAAGAGCCACTAAATTACAGTACAATAAAATATTAAACCAAACTCTTTTTAGCTATGATGGAGACTATTACAATTAAAGTTACATATCCATGAAAAGAGAGAATTAGGGCTGAGACTGAATCCATTACTCATTCTATTGTGTAAGGCCATCTACCGCTCATAGACCCTGAGGCATAAGGTCGTTCGCAGATGAATTTTCAACATTATTTCTATGTCTTGTTGAGTTAATGAACTGAAACACACGCTTAATGCAATCTGAAAGCAGTCGTTTGAGATGCTTAATTTCACTTATATTTTTTTTTTTACAGAAGATTAAAAAATAAGGAGAAACAAAAGCTATATATAAAGTTAAATGTTATTTATTTATTAGGAACGATAGATATGTTTGCATACTTATTTTATTATACCCAGAAGCAACTAGGGGAGAAAAAGGAAATTTGGTTGAATATCATAAAGTATAGGGCTGGCTGAAATAAGTATGCATTCTATGATAATAGTTTGAGAGATATTAGACACTTTTTTTCCTGCAACACATTCTTGATAAATAATATATAGGAAAAGAAAACTTTATGATGTGAGTTAAATTTTCTCTGAATATATTCTACACTGGTAAGAAATAATGACCAATCCAATATCTGAAGAGAACATGGAAAACTACCAATGTGATACTTATTAAACTAAGAAAAATAAAACAACAAAATAGCAATTATTGATTTGTTGTGATAGTCTTCCTCAGAAATAGCTCTCTTTCTTGTTGTCCACATTATTTTTATTCTATTCATATTTTCTTGGTTACCAGAAATATACACATACACTCAACATGTGTATGAATGTATATATGTACATATTCCATTCTACAGAAATGAAAATCATGGGATAAATGTATGATTTAAATTAATTTTTTTTTCTTTCTCATACAATTTACTTTCTAAACAGAGTTGGGAGTGGGAGATAAGTAAAAATGGGTTAAAACATAAGAATGGATATATAGTAATTAAAAACAGGCTACTGGCAATGAAAAGGGAAAATAGATGGAAAAAATATATACGCGTTTGGATTAACTTGCTCTCCAAATTATTAGATTAACAATGTATACTTTAAGTGTGGAACATACCTATGCCTGGAAATGTGTGTATATACAAACATCTTTATATCTTCTCAATTAAATTAGTGTTCTAATTGAGAGGGCATGAAGAGAATGGGGGTTAAGGAGAAACAGCCCAGTTTCCAATGGTTGAGTGTCCCCTCCAGACGTTTATCTATTTCCCCTAGACACTTTCTAATTAAATGGGATGAGAGAACCACCTCAATGAATTTCAGTTTGGTGACTTTTTACATCTTAAAAAAACCCATATAACACAAACCTCATTTAATTGACCATATACATTCCAAAAGAAATTGTACATATATTTGCTAAGACTATCTTTAAAATGAAGACTTTTCAGGTAGCTTCACTCACATTACATAGGATTTATTAAATAAAAATAAAATAGAAGATTTAAAAAGCCTGCTATGAAAAAGGGAATAAGCAAGCTACATCGTCATCTTGGACCTTGGTTTCCTTAGGCAGCCAAAAAAAAAAAAAAAAGAGTAATAATAGTTGCATTTCATATAGGACATAAGATTATGGCGATAATCAGCAACTGACAAATGCACATCGAATTTTCTTTTCCAGCTTGGAGAAAAGCGGACGACTTACCAGCAGCATCCTGCATTTGGCGCCGCGCCACTTTGAGACCAGCGTACTCTGCTGCTGCTGCCACCGCCTGGGCAAAATCGGCATCGGTGAAAAAGGAGCCGTCAGAAGAACTAACACTGGAGCGTCCGCTGGAAATGTTGTCCTCCTCTGAGGCTGAGCCCCAGCCATTGATCATGGACCCAGTGACAGAGCTCTCCAGGTCCCCGACACTGGAGGCAGGGGTCTGCTCAAGCCCGCGTAACAAAAGCCTTCTGGTCTGCATCTTGGCTACTTCCATGTCGGCTTCGTCTTCTTCCTCTTCTGGCGCATCCGTATCCATATCTGAGACGAGGGGTCCTGAAATGTAGCCGTAAGTATGGGGTGGGGAAATCGGCCTTGGAGGTGGAGGAGGGCTCACCGGCTGCCGTCTGCAGGAAAATGAATAAACAGGTATGGCTTAGCTCATTACTTAGGACACAAAAGCATAAATTAACCAAGAAATTCACAAGTCTTTGCTTCCGTGGAGCTAATTTGTTCAGGAAAAACAACGGGAAATCAGAGCATGTGCAGGTTTTATTCTGAGTTGTAAGAAATTTACCTCAAAACCAGAGGTACAAATGTAAAATAGATAGCTAGTGGGAAGCAGCCGCATAGCACAGGGAGATCAGCATGGTGCTTTGTGACCGCCTGGGGGGGTGGGATGGGGAGGGTGGGAGGGAGGGAGATGCGGGAGGGAGGAGATATGGGAACGTGTGTATATCTGTAGCTGATTCACTTTGTTATAAAGCAGAAACTAACACACCATTGTGAAGCAATTATACTTCAATAAAGATGTTTAAAAACAAAAACAAAAACAAAAACAAAAAACCAGAGGTACTTTTAAGCACGCTGGGCTACCTTTTGATTCAAGCTTAATAGAAATATACTCATCTATCTATAAGTCTCCTTATGTTTTTATCTTTTGGATTACGTTCAGTTAAAACAGGGGTAAGTAATACCTATTTCAAAATTGACACCTATGTATGTGTCTTAAAGTGTATAGAATATTATTGACAGCTTATTATGACCAAAGACAGCAGACATCAGTCCTGAAACAGGCTGCTCCATAAACATAGAAACATGTTCCTTTCCCTTTCCTTCATTGCCATTCCCACCATTGAAAGCAAATGGACTCATTCATTTTGACTATAGAGAGTAGAATTTTTATAGGATTAAAAAATTATGCATTGAGCATATGACACAATTTCCTTTAGATTTTAGTCTATTAAAAAGGTCTAAGAGCCAAGAGCAGTTTTTCTCCAAATTACTTACTTATAAAGATTATTAGCTAATTGCAAGTATATTGCTTTTACCATTATTCCACCTGTTTAACAAAATGCTTACAGGTATTTTTCTTGATGCTCTGGCAGTTAAGGGCCAAAGTTCAGGACAAAATAAAGCAGTATCCTACAATTTAAGTTCACAGTTACCAATAACTGGTTTCAACCACCTCTCCACAGATCTGGGGAACATCAGGGAAAAGCAGTCCTTCTCCTACCCTGCAACACCATCACACACAGTGAATATAAGATGACTGAGAAGGTAGACAGCATTTGGACATTAGTGGAAAGCAAGGTTTGTGGAAATAAGCTATTCCCAAGGCTGGAGAATGCCAAGAGATTAACTCCTAATTAGGAAAGTGCCTGAAAAAAGGGACACATATAGTGATTTCCACTTGGAGGACTAGTTAGCGATGTGCTCAACAGTCCCAGTGCTCTCTAAGCAAGGTTAAAATGATGACATAAGGGGAATATCATTTGGAAGAGGAGTCATGACAACACCTCTTCAAATTCTGTGCTCCTGAGAAGAGGATAGATTCCAAATAAGCCTGCCAACCTAAGCACTAGTGTTGGAGGGTAAGTGACATTAGGATCTAGTGTAATCTGGTGACCCTATGGCTTGGGAGACTAGGAGAGATATGGCATGAATGCCACTGACTGGTAGGCCACCTGAAGATGTGGCTAAATTGTTCAAGGACTACAAATGCCTATCGATGCTGTCCAGGATTGAGTCCTTCATCAGTGGAGGAAGTTGGTGCCAGCCCCCTTCCCTCACCATTCCTGTGATACTTATAGAGCAAGATGAGACAGAACAGTCCATCGGGCTAACCAAAGAGAAGACCGGATCCTCATCTACTTTGCTCTTTTTATGTGCCCTTTTCCTTGCTTTAGCACTTGGGAGAATGCACTGGGAAGAGCGAGGAAGGAAGTGATGATTAAAAACAGAACACGCCCATTACTCCATGCCACCATGGCCACAGGTATGTGCAATCATCTGCAAAAAATCTGGAAATGCATGATTATGGTTTTAAAATTAACAGGACCGGGTCTTAAATTAAAAGAAAGCAAACAAAAAAAACCATATAGGATCTGGTCAAGATCTAACTTAGGGACCTGCTATAGAGAGGGAAACAGAAGTTCAATATAGCACAGTGGTTAGGGTGGCATGGCAGTTGTTTGAAGAAAAAAGTGTTGTGTTTTTTATCCCAATGAATTGAGACACTTCAATAAACATATTTTATTAACACAAATGGAAAGCATTAAAAATGAATGATTACTAAAATACTACAGTTAGCTAATTTATTGAGCACCTACTTTGCAGCTAAGTATTTTACAATGTTAACTCATTTAATTTTCCCAAGAACTTTCCAGGGTACTTATTTTATTATTATTTTAACAGATGAGGAGATTGAAATTCAGAGGACATTGAAATGAAGGACCTTGCCAAAGTTCCCACAACTAGTATGTATCAAATTTAGAATTGAATCCCACATTCCATTTCCAAGGCCATGGCCTTTCCTCCAAGAATGGTGTTATTACACACAAATATACACACATACACATATATATACATATGTAATATATATACACTGTGTGTGTGTATATACACACATACACAGTTCTTCAGTATAATGTGTTATTTTTCATTTCTGGGTCGTTTCTAATGCATCTGTGTGTGGCACTAGAAGAAACATGAAGAATATGCCAAAGCTGAAGTTATTTAAGAGATTAAGATGGATAATTGTTTCAATATGGAGTGTGTAACACACCCAGGATGAAAACCTTTATTTAATTTGGATTGCAATAAAATACGATACTTAAAAGTCAATTTACAGTCTTTGTCAGCAGGCACATCCAAAGTACAAGAAACTTCTTTTTTAAATACATGTAAGACTTTTCAGCACAAAAGGGACTATTCTGACCATCAATGAAGGGATGTTAAGACAGCCAACTTCACAATGAAAGGATGCTAGCATTGTTGTATTTGGATAATTCACATTCTGTGAAGCAAACACATCTTCATGTTAAATGAGGGCTGGCTTTTAACTACTATCACCCTGTGCAAATGCTGAGGAAAGACAGAAAAATTTATTCAAACCATCTGTAAATAAGGCAAGCCCAGGGAACATGTGATAAACCTGTACGGTTTGAAATATGTAATATATTCTATTTGAAAACAAAAAGCTATTTCAAGATGTTGCTGCACTCAAATGGGACTTGCCACAAATGAACCTCAACCTTCTCAATTTTTCCCCCTGAGGGGTTTCAATGTCTTCTGAAATAATGTACAAGTATATGGCTGCGAATCACAACACTCTAGGCTCCTGCAAAAATGATGCCTTCATAAGCATGATCAAGAGAAGAAGGGAAAAATTCCATTAATTTATGAAAGCAGGTATTTATATAGTTTACCACATAGCATTTACCAGGCAAAAGATGGAAGGGGGAAAATACATACCTTTGAGATTTTTTTCTAAAACTGGTATAGTTTCAATACTTTGTATAGTTAATCATTAACCGGTTTGTAAACAGACAAAATATTTAAGTTTTCTTGGCCTTCTTTCTTTTCCTTCCAATTATATCATACTCAGTTCATCTATAGTAATAAAATACCTATAAATTTCCTGTTCCATACATAAAATTTACTTTTACTTTTCAAGAGATTTGTTTTTAACTAAATATCAACTACAGTAAACTCAATAGCACCAGACACTTTTGAAAACAGTATATGTAAATACATTTAATTTTATTATTTTCATAGTTATTGTCTGAAAAGAGAGAAGAAAGATTCCTATTATGCTGGTCATCTAGTTTATCTAGTTTTGGACAAAAAATGGAATATCTCAGAAGTTAATTAGAATGCCAAAATTGCAATATCCATAATAAGGCAAGTGTGAAATACTTATCTAGTTAAATATTGCAAAGTTATAATGGTTTTAGCTCAGTAATTTCTTATTCATATACATTACACTGTTTATAATGCCTCTAATCAATAAACATAAAAGTAAAAAATGTATTCATTCTTTAAAGATTGACTGTGTACTAACTACGGTGAAGAAACTTTTAGGTTCTGAGACCAAAGGGATCACAAGGACAAGGGCTTAGGGAATGGTTTACAGTTTATACTTTAAGACATGGAAGGATTCAATTTTAAGACACTCATACTTAATAAAGCTAACTATGTATCTGTCCGTGGAAGACTGTATTTTGCAAAAATGTCCATAACAATATCTTCCATCCACAATGCTCTTCTGGGATGAGAACTTGCCATCCCCCCAACGAGAGAAGGAGTTTAGTTATAAGTTCCTGAATCTGGGTGGACCCTGTGACCGCTCTGACCATAGAATGCGGCAGAAGTGAGACTGTGCCAGTTCTGAGTGTAGCTCTCAACTGGCCTGGCAACTTCCTTTCCCTGCCATGTAAGAAGTGCCACTCTGCTGAGATCGCCATGTTATGAGAAGCCTGGGCTGTGGTGGAGAGCCGCTGGAGGATAAGACTCCATGAGGAGACAGAGAGAGGTCACAGAGCACTGAAACGTCAGGCATATAAGTGAAGAAACTCACTTCAAAGTTGATCTCACAGCCCCAACGACCAGAGGAAGCCATGTGGGTTGGCGATGAATCGCCCAGGTGAATCCTTTCAGAATTCCTGACTCATGGAATTGTGAGTAAAACAAAATGGTTTTAGGTGATTACGTTTTAGTGTAGTTTGTAGGCAGCAATAGAAACAGGAACTTAGGGACTATGCTAGAAATTCAGCTAAATAAAGTAGATATGTTCCTTGCCTGACGGGACTTATAGTCTAGCGGGGGAGACAATTAATTAAATACGCAATGATAATGCAGTATTCACAAAGCTCCATGACAGAAGATATCTAGGGCAAGGTGGGAACACATAGAATTGGCTCCAATCTCAGAGCTGGGACATCAGGGAAAGATTCTAATGAGAGCATCTGCTATTTAATCTTGGATCTAAAGGATATGTAAGTGTTAGCTCCAAAAAAGAGAGAGGATAATGGTGTCCCAGGAAGATGAGAAGGCAAGTGCTAAGACCTCAAAATGGGTGAGAGTGAGGCAGGAGATAGATGGGCCCCAGGCTGAGCACCTGGAGTTTGTCCCCTGCGGACAGATACACCAAGATGAAGACAATAGCAGGAGGGAGGAGAAGCTGAGCCCTGCCCAGATGAGAGACAAAGAGACCACATATTCCTCATTCTCCAAGTCAAGGCGAGCTTCCCGACTACACACACACAGAAAGGCTCCCTGAAGGACAAAAAAGGAGGGGGGCGCCATCCCATAGTAAGTGATGTCAACCTACCCACAGGCCTCTTCGCTGGAATCCATCTTGGCTAAGAGATGCGCACGCACACATGGGAGGACCCTGAAATAAACCAAATACTGACTCAGAGCCAGGCAAAGCAAGATGATTGGCCAAAGGAAACCTGGAAGAAATGCCCCATGTAAGAGATTCAAACTACCACGAGGGTGCAACTCTCTCTCTGAGCCCGCCTGTGTGTGCCTATTCACACATACTCTTTTTTCCCCTAATAAACACTTTACTTGTTTCACTACTTTTCTGTCTCTTTGTGGAAATTTATTTGTCACTGGCCTTGCCACTGGCCACTGGTCCCTGGTGGTCTAGTGGCTAGGATTCAGTGTTCTCACTGCTGCGGCCTGACTTCAGTCTCTGGCCGGGGAACTGAAATCCTTCTTCAAGCCTCTGCAGGCTGAGGTCACCCAAGATCAAGAGCACTGGTCATTCCAGGAACTGGAAGAAACTTAGAGTAAAGGCAACAGGAGCAGTGAGCAGGGGAGTGGCAATGGGTAGGCAAAGGAAGGCATGCAGGGGTCAGGTCGCAAAGGGCCTTGATTGCTACATTAAGGAATCTTGCCTTTATTCTAAGGGAAATGAGAAGTCATTGAGAGATTTTAAGCAGTGGAGAGACTTGATCCGTGTCGCATTTTAGGAAAATGCCTCTGCACAGTCTGCAGCAAGGAGATTCGATTGAAGAAAGGGCAAGGCTAAAGGCAACAAAGACCACTTATGGACCATTGCGGTAATACAGGCAAGAGAAAATGGCTGTAAGAAGTAGGGAAGTGCCTTTATGGCTGGAGATACATGTATTGCTCTGAGAGATATTCAAGCCGTAAAAATCTGCAGGAACAGGTCCTTGGATATAAGGGTCTGATTCTCTAGAATGAAATCTGTAGAGAAATACCTGTCTATCTTTAATGAGCGCATCATTAGGGGAGTGGCAGGATGATGAGAAACAGAAGTCATCTACTGATGGGGTAGGCATCCAAATAGGTTAAAGGTTTGAGAAGAGGCTTGACTCAAAGACTTAGAGATGGGAATTACAGCATTATATATAGTATCAAAAAGGTAGACATGACTTAAATGCCCAATATTAAGGAATTGTTGAAATAAATCACAGTATACATTTGTTTAACGTGAGTATCTAAACTGTAATTGGCATGGAAAAATTCACTGTTCAGTGAAAAAAATACCTTATCAAATTATATTGGCATATCACAAATTCAAAGCAGTGTGAGTACATGTAGAGATGAAGGATGGAAAAGATCTTTACTGAGCTCTTAATGGTGACAATTTCTGACAACATAGATCATTGGTACTTTTGTATTTTCATTTTGTTTATCTGTATTTTCAAAAATTTCTATGGTAAACATGTAGAATATACCTTCAGCATAAAAAAGCAGTAATAGGTTTTTGTTTAATCGGCTTTCATCTAGTTCATATTAGTGCCCAGTGTTATTAATATTGTACCTTCATAGACTGAAAGTCATACCTTTTAAAAAAAGTCTGAATGTAGTCAAAGAGGATTTTGAGTGCAGATACCCAGTGCATTTCCCAATTATACCTGTTCACTTTGAGTTCACCCCCGCCAAAACAGCAGGGAGTAAGTCAACTCCTCTAGTATCAGATTCCATTTATCAGATACTTACTGAAGAAGGCTTTGTGGAACTCAATGACGTGAGTAGGACCTGAGTTCTGCTCTCAAAGAGCTTTTAATTTAAATAGGGAAACAGAGATGCAAACAGCCAATGCTAATGCAACATGAAAACCTGATTAGTGTGGCAGCAGAGCTGTAAACAGACCATTGTAAAGAGTAAAGAGAAAGATTAGTTGATTTTTGCCAGGCAACAAGAAGAAAGTTGCACAGGTGGTGCATTTAAACAGGACTTGGAAAGATGAGAAGTGTTCGCCAGGCAATCAAAGAAACAGCATGTGCCAAGACGCATGTGCTTACTGAGGGCACTAAGGATTTTGGTGACAGTCATGAAAGGCAAGAGAGGCCTGCCCCTCCTGCTAGCCCTCTGTGGGCCGGAGAGTGGCATTGCTGATTGGATGTTGGTGAGTTTAAGACAACAGGGAATTTCAAACAGACTAATTAGAAAAGAGGGTGTGTGGAGGGGTTGGGAGGGAAGAGGTAAGTAAAGGAAAAAGGATTGTAAAAGGCTTTCATTACTGGGCTAAACAGTAAGAGCTGACTCTGAATGGGGAGTAATATTACCAGACCGGGGGGCAAAGTAAGATAATATGGAGAGTGGACACAAAAGGGGAGAGAGAAGAAAAGTGGTGATCAGGTCAAGGAGGTAGCAGTATTTCAAGAGACAGGGACTGAGGGCCTGCCCTGGGATTCTAGGAATGGAAACATAGGAACAAAATCAAGAGATATTTTGGAGTTAGAAAAGAAGGGACTTGGTGAATAACTTACTTTGGGGAATGGTAGGAAGATAACAGAAGAAATCAAACTATAAGATAATTACACTGATTTCAAAATCACAATTTTTTGTGATTTTTTTGCCTATTCCCTTGGCTCTTTTATTTTTAATATGTTGGTCAAATAAATAAGGATTAATGATTCTAACAAGATAGCCAATAAAGGAGGAAAAGGAACAAGTTTGAAAGGTCAAGTGCAAAGAGAAAGAATTTGATTTCAGACATGTGTAGTCGGAGATATCCAAGTGAAAATATCATAGTAGTGCTCAAGAAAAAGGGGTGGGCTGGTTAAATCAATGCGAAAGCCATCAGAATATAAGTAATACTTGAACCAAGTGTACGGATGATAGCATAAGGGTGAGGACAGTAGGGAACTAATATTTGCTGAACACTTACCCTGCTTTAGATACTTTATATACATGATTTCATTTAATTCTCACAAGAAATCAGGAAATTGTTATCACTGCAGAAAGCATAAGTGTAATAAAGACGGAGAAGTCTTTAGACTGACGATTAAGAGGTTACCTTCCGAAGCCTGATGGAAGCAAAATGGTATAAGCCAGCATACAGAGGGCTGAGGTGTGAAAAAGAATTAGGAAGGTAGAAGTGATTAAAGAATCCTACAGAGTAGGAGAGAAAAAGAGCAGGATAACGGGAAGGGGAGGCTAAGGAAAGTTTAAAAAGTAGTAAGGTATATACACTACCATGTGTAAAATAGATAGCTAGCGGGAACGTGCTATAAAGCACAGGAAGCTCAGCTCGGTGCTCTGTGATGACCTAGATGGGTGGGATGGGAGGGTGGGTGGGAGGGAGGTCCAAGAGGGAGGGGGTATATGTAAACTTATAGCTGATTCACTGCATTGTACAGCAGAAACTAACACAACACTGTAAAGCAATTATACTCCAATAAAAAAAAAAAAAAGCAGTAGGGTTAACAGTGAAGAGAAAGGATTGAATGAAGAGAAAGAGGCTGAAAAGTCAAGATAGATAAGCTGCTTTTTGATCGTGATCAAGAAAGGTGAAGAGGATGACATAAGGAACACAAAAGAAGAGCTGGCCAGGAAGAAGATACTGGGTGTACCACTTGTAACACAGAGGAGGATGGTGAGGAAATAAGTAATTTGAAAGAATGAGAAAAGAATGTTGAGGTATTTCAGGGCTAACAGCCTCTATTAGCATCTCATTTTCTCCGAATAAGAGTGGCAGAGATCGTTGTGACCTTAATAGGGAAAAGAGATGCCTTATTTATTCTCAATCTTCATGAAGTTCCATGGGTTAATAATACTAAAGTTAAATGTCTGGCAATCCAACTTTCCCCTTGCCACACAGAAGAAAATTTAACTACTTCCTTCATTTTAGAGAGTATGTGAGTTAAATTTGGTAATAACCTCTTACTCATAGAATAGTTAATAAACACTGCAAGTTCTATTTTAACCTACAGAATTCAAGCAGCATAAACCAGAATTCGTTATTCATTCAAGAATATTGAAGGAGATCTTCTGGGGCAAATAATATATTCAGTTTCAAATGATATTAGGAATACAGAAAGTAATATATATGTAATGTGTCAAGGGCAATAAAATAGTACAAACAAAATCATCAATAATGAGAGAAGTGCTGACATGATGCAGTAACAGCTTTTATGTGGTAGAAATGCCAAGTGAAGGATTTGTGCAAAACAAAAATGTACTGGTTAGCAATGCTGAACATATATAGGTTAAAGAAAGTCTAAGACACACACATGCACACACACACACAAACACACACTACTAAGTAGCTTGGACAAAAGGACTGCAACCTAACATTCAATCAAAATAAAGGTACCTGAGCCAACACAAAATGAATATACCAAATTCATTCTTCTGTAACATTACAGCTATGAAAGGACAAATCATTCTGCAGACTTAATTTTAAAAGACAGGAAAGGGACTTCCCTGGTGGTCCAGTGGCAAAGAATCCATCTTCCAATGCAGGGGATGAGGGTTCGATCCCTGGTTGGGGAACTAAGATCCCACATGCCTCGGGGCAACTAAGCCTGTGTGCCACAACTACTGAGCTGGTGCGCCTCAACTAGAGAGCCTGCATGCCGCAAACTACAGAGCCCACGTGCCCTGGAGCCCACATGCCACAACTAGAGAAGAGAAAACCCGCACATCACAACTAGAGGGAAGCCCGTGCGCTGCAAGGAAGACCCTACGCAGCCAAAAAAAAAAAAAAATTTGTTAAAAAAATAAAAATAAAAGGAGAAAAATCTATTCTTCACAGACTAAAGAAGTGACAGGCCCATGCATAAAGAAAACTAAAATACAAAATCACCCATCATCAATAAAATGTTACAAGATTAGCAACCCATATATTTACTACATGATCTCCACGTGTTTATGAATGCAATTATCATAAGTGGGTGAGAATTAAGGCACATTATTTTATGGTTGCAAGTTCACTGGGATCAATTAATCTAATGTTCTGATCAACAATATTACTTGATATGCTAATTACCAAGGCATACTGTGTGATGATACTGGAAAAAAGCCCCATGTGACCTGAAAATTGCTTCATGTAATAGCATTCTGTAAATGCCACTTAGGAGTGGAAATGATCTGATTTGTCAGTAAAGACTGGTAACAATGTACCTCCTGTCGGGTTGGTGCTGCATGTGGCCGATCTCCTCTGGACAATCCTGTAACATGGGCTGGAGTTCTTCCTGTGGAGAGGGGGTCAGAGTGGCAGTGGACTGATGGCTGTAAGACACGGCAGCTGGAGAAGAAGCAGCTCCCCGCACAGGGGGAGTGGGGCCTCGCTCATCTTCCTCCTCTTCTAGTTCTCCTTGTTGCAAATACATCCTGGCTGGTGGCACGGGACACGGCATTTCTTGGTCATAGCTAAAACAAATTATAAGCACACTTAGACTGACTTCAGGTTATTCAAATAAACTATTTGTATAGTTAGTGAAGTATCAACTTTGAATTGCTTTTGAAATCTGAAACTTCTGGCCACGTTAAGAAGGTATTGTTTAAAAAAAATAGTTCCCTGTCATAAATGTGTGTGAACTGCTATATATAACATTTTTTTCTCTGAGGGATTACAATTTAATTGGCTCATTACAGGCTCTGAGAAGTCATGCAATAAAGAAATCTATTTAACATAGTTTAATTTAGTAAACCCCAAAAGTGTTTGATATATTCTATCCCTCCAACTCAACATGATCTCTAAAGGATGACTCAAGGACGGTCTTGCAAATAATCCAAAGATGATATGCTAACCTCTGTGAAAAATTACTCTTGAAAATCCCTTCAGAGGGAGGTACATTGGAGATCAAATTATTAGTCCAATATAACCCACTTTTCCTCTAAAATTATAATCACTATTTCTTCAGTTGAGCACAAAATAAAGTACATAGTACTTTGTAAAGTACATGGCTTGCATTTAGGATGCTGAAAGAAAAAACACAATAAATAAAATAGTCAATAAACAATAAAATGTCCCTCTACTCCTCTGCTAGAGCTGTGTAGGAAGCTCTAAATGGATCTGGGGAACATTCATGACTTTCTCTTTTACCTCAGGGCATATGGTTATTAATTAGAAGGGAAGTAACTTAATGCATTATACAAATTGTGTTCATGTTACCCCTCTCTCTTGTTCATTCTCCACCACCTGCCTTGTTTACCAGAACTCAGGAAAGTTGATGCTCATATAACGTGATTTCTTTGTATCTTCTTTTACTGAACTAATCCTACCACCTTCCTCTTGGACACTTTTTCCTGTGTTTCCTAGGTATCTTGTATTCATCCTGACATTTCTCTCTCTCTTCTACCTCAAACTGTTCCCCAGTTCATTTCTATTCTACTTCTAAAAATATCTCTAAAATCTACTCCTTTTTCTCCATCCTCACATTGCTTCCAAAATTACTTTATTATAATATGCATCACTCTCTGGTTATTCACCTGCTTTAAAGTAATAAATGGCTCTTTAATTGCCTAGAGAATAAAATACGAGGACCTAAACAAGGCATTCAAGTACCTGTATAATCTGGCTTACACTTGCCTTCCCAGCTTCCTCTCACTCTCTACCATGTGTTTCATATTAGTTCTCATGTTAGTCCACATCACTCTGTGGTCTCAATGTCCAAAAAAACCCTCCTCTTGATTGAGAAACTCCTCACTTGTTAAGCTCAAAAACAAACACAGCAAGTCAGGAAAGCTTCATTCTTCTCAGTTAGAATCAGCCTTTCTCTTTGGGGCACAGTTGCATCCCTTGTTTTTTTTTTGTTAAACTATATCGACTTATTTCATTTTATTCCTATTTTTGGTGGACTAAAATAGTAATGAATGTTGTTAATATAGCCTAGGAAATGAATTTTTTAAAATACAGCCAATCCTGGTTATTTGCACATTCCATATCTGCAGATTCACCTACTTGCTAAAAAAAAGTTGTAACCCAAAGTCAATACCCATAGCACTTTCGTGGTCATTCATGGATATGTGCAGAGAAGCAAAAAATTTGAGTCACCTGATGCATACAATCCTAGCTGAGGTCAAACAAGACAACACTCCACCTTCTTGTTTCAGCTCCTTTTCATGGCCTGTAGTGCCATGTTGTTCGCTCTCTCTCTTTTTTTTCTTTCTTTTTTTTTTTGCTTTATGTTGGTGAGTTCCCTGTTTAAAATGACCCCCAAGTGTAGTGCTTTAGGGCTGTCTAGGGTTCCCAAGGGCAAGAAGGCTGTGATGTGCCTTAATGGAGAAAATATGTGTATTAGATATAACTTACAATGCTGTTGGCTGTGAATTCAATGTTAATGAATCAACATAATTAAATATGGTGTCTTTAAACAAAAACACACATAAAACAAGGTTATGTATGGATGGACAGACAAAAATGTTGTGACCAGAGGCTTGCAGGAACCTAACCCTGCATTTCTCCTAGGAGCAATGGCGCAGTACTCGCTAATTCAGTGATTGGAAAATTAAAGTACAGAGACTTTGTTTCCTGGTATAGTTGGAACTGTAAAACTGTTTTTTGTTTTGTTTTGTTTTGTTGTGGAGAATGAAACAAAAATGTCTTCATTTCTATAATAGTCATTAAAAAGAATGTATTTTCAGGTCGATTTGTATTTTTTGTGTTAATTCTCCATTGATCACACTAGTGAAGCTGTTTTGTTTGGTTGGGTTGGACCATGTCCAGTTCTACAGAATCTGGAGTGAGGAAGAAGCACGCTAACTTCCTAATTGCTGTCGTGTGGATTATTTACACTTGTTAAATCCCTGAGAGAGACAATTCAGTAAGTTTAAATTTCTACAGTTTTCAGCAGAATGTGATAATATCTAAGAACAAACAGTTTTCAGGATACTGTGGCTGTGGTATAAATCCATACAATTATTTTATGAAAATTTAGAGATGTGCAACAGAAGTTCTGATATTTGAAAAATACAAAATCATATACAGAGAGCGATATATATGTGATCTCATATAAATTCATATATTCATGATCATATATGTAAACTATGTGTATACGATGTAAAATATTTGTAAATATAAATATGTAAACTATGTGTGTGTATAGATGTAAGTGTGTGTGTATATTCATGATTCATGATTCTTAGTTCCAAAAGAAGCTTCCAAGATGCAAATTCTTTTTTTTGGCAACACTGAGGAGGGTTTTTAAGTTGTGCTGAGCTATCAATAGCTCAGAGACAAATGTTTTATTCAGAGACAGATGTTCATGGACCCTAGGAGTCAGTCTCCCTTGGTGATCGAGTTTAACAATGGCTTAACATGGGTTTAAAAAATCATATTATTCCACTTACCTCTGTTCTAAACTCCCTCTTACCTTTCATCTACGGAAATACTGTACTCTTCACTAGTGCTCTGAGGGGGAGGATGCACTGGGGGAGGAGGAAGCAGGTCTGCCCAGTTCATGCCACCTTGTTTTGGTACCTTGGGTGTCCGTGCCCCTTTCTTGTGCCCTTGACTCCCTTGAAAAGAAATAAAATGCAAGTCTTTCACTTCTGGACTTTAAATCTTTTCTATTATCCACAGGTTAATTATTTTCTGTAAATATGACCTTATGGTTCATATATTGAGAGAGATAAACACACTCTTCTTCATTAATTTTAAACAGCACTTTGTACGACAGAAGACGCAGAATATTGCCAAGTTTAACTGCAAAATAAATAGGGAAAAAGCAATAAAATCATAAATGAATTTTACAAGTCATATCATTAATAGTGATCTTCTTACAGCAACTAATTGCGTTATGGATTATCATCTAAAACAAATGAGCTGAAGACATATTTTCTGAATTGCCTTTCTATTATTTAATTGCTGGAACCTAAAATACAATATGATACAGATACGATCTATTACATTTCCACTGTTGCATTAAATCACTGAGTATATATAATTTGTACTTGTCCATTGAAGTGTTTTAGGCACAATGAAATTACTCGTTTTCATCAGAAAGGCAGGTGCAGATGAAAATAATTGCTGGAAGAACTAATATATCTAACAACAAAAGAAGCAGAAAAATGATTTTTAAAAAGGAACAGAAATGTTTTTAGCCACTGTTTCCATAAATTTATGGCTTAGAGTGAAATAGTGTTGCTTGAACATTCTTAGAAGTTCAGAATAGCTCAATTATTCAAGTTCCCCAAATTCTGATATTAGATTTGGCATATTCTTTAAACATAGGTAGCTGCACATTTTGGTATATTCATTCTAAAATAACTTTAGGTCAAAAGATATTTGGGGATAAAATGGTCGTTATCCTCTTCCTCCAATATGATACATTTTAGATTCTTATGTAAATTATAGACAATGAGTCTATAATTATTCTTCTCATATGATACCTTAAATTCAGTGAATTGTCTTGATCTGTTTTTTTTAAACCTTTCTGAAACAGCTCCAAGTTACTTGGTACCTGAGACAAGTCTGAGTATATTCAATGACCCTTATTTTTTTTAAGTCACTTGAAAATTTGCAAATGGCAGTGTTTGTTAAGCCAGATGTTCTTGCACTGGTATGTTACTGCACCAAGTGTGGGCTGAGGGACATGCTGTTATTCATAAACTATGACTGTCAGGTTTCTGCTTATGTGTCTCCATTCTCTCTTCCTCCACTCAGTTGTCCTGTATTGGAATGGCTATGCATGTATTGTGGAGTTGACTATCCCCAATACCTTCCTCTTGATTTCCTGGCATACATCTACTGTAACAAATCCATCTGTCCTGAAAGGCCTAACATCACAAATCTCTCCTACACTTAATTGCTTCATTCTCTCCCCTAATTACCATCAGATTTCACATCTTTGTATCTTTTTACCACATATGTATCTAAGCTGAGGGATGAAGAAAGTCAATTGAATATTAACAACCTAGAATCATTTTTTTCCCATTAAGACATGGTTTTCTCTTTAAGTGGCTAAGAATTCAAAGAAGAAACGGCATGAGATATCAAATACGAAAATATTTTATATACTTTTCCCACGAGTACATCCTCGAAAATTTTCTCTTAATTTAGGGTTTACTTACTTTGAAAAAGAAAAAAAAAGTTGTTTGATAAGATTTGATTGTTAAAAAAAAAAATCAAACCATATATAGTAGAACAAGAGTAGATCTAGAAAGGAATAGGAGCCATTTCTAAGATCCTTAATTCAAATAGAAACAATTTCAATCAGTGATAAAACACAGCCTAGAAAATGCAAAATCAGCATGCCTTATCTCAAGGGAAGATGATAAAATGCAAATATCATATCCATTACAGAAGAGAGTTAGAGACATTTGGCTAAAAGCACCTACCAGCAACTTTAATCCAGTTGCTAGGAAGTAATATTTCTACCCTCTCCTGGAGAAACAAACTAGAGTCAAGATCAATTGGTTTTGTTCTCATTGTGGTATGACTTGTTGTGGTGCCACATGTTAGTTCTAATAATGAACCGTCTTTAATTAGAAAAACAGGACTTAAGTACCAGCAAGCTCACATCTGCAACCCCTTATCAGGAAAACAGCTGGCAAACAGCTGCAACAGCATGAAGACCACAGGGAAGAGGCTTCAATGTGGCTTCTGAGGCACTTAAAGACTGAAGTTGGGAAGTTGCTTTACGACGTTTTAGAGCAAGAACTGAGTGAGGGATAGTAGAGAGATTATAAACTGAGGCAGGTTCCAACTGTACCTAAATCTCAAGATATTATCGCTTGATTCTGCTCAAGTGTACTCAAATTTTATATGCTTTTATATGCTTTAATAGCCTTCCTTCAAATGGTAACATATTTAGCAGATTAACTATATGTGCAACATTTTTAAGTTATATTTTTGCTGAGATGGAAAAAAGTTTCAACTGCCTTTAAAGATTAAGTCATGCTTCTGGCTTTAATAAAGGTTTTTAACAAGGAGGAAAACAGGAGCCTCAATCTTTGTTACCAAATAGAACATAAAAAATGGTAGCACAGGGAGATCAGCTCGGTGTTTTGTGACCACCTAGAGGGGTGGGATAGGGAGAGTGGGAGGAAGACGCAAGAGGGAGGAGATATGGGGATATATGTATATGTATAGCTGATTCACTTTGTTACACAGCAGAAACTAACACACCATTGTAAAGCAATTATACTCCAATAAAGATGTTAAAAAAAAAAATGGTTTAGTGAGTGAACAGTCCCTCAAACTGCAGAGACAAGACCCATCCCTGGAAGATTCAAATCATATAAAGTGATTAGACATGTCATATACACATATCAGATCATTAGCATTCAAGTTGTAATATTGAAATGTACCATCCTTTTAAAGGAGAGATTGGCTTTCTCCTTGGTTTCCCTTACTCACCAGATGTACTACTGCCCCGGTCTGAACTATTGTAGGATCCTCCTGTATTCTGGTCATATGATTGATTGTATGGGATAGTTGGAGGAATTGTGTCATTTGCTCGATAATCTAGACATTTCAGATGGGAAAAAAATTAAACATTTATTTTGGTGCCTCAATCATTTACTAACGATTAAGCTTTCAAACTATCATGTTGATCACCTGCTAAAATGTACGTAAGTGTTCAGAATGAAAGGTCAAGAAAAAATAAAGATCTTTAAACATGTCTCCTTTAAGATTTATAAAATACAAACTCATTGCCTCATCTTCTACACATGAACCAGAATGAATCCTACCAGGGACTATTTCTTCTTTTAAAATACTTATAAATTAGCTAAGGCAGAAATCAGATTTGCTTGACTTCTTATCTTTAAAAATATAGTAACAAAATAATTTTAATAGCAAGAAATTGGGAAAATGTCATGTGTGTGAGTCATTTAAAAAAATAAAAAAATAAAATAAAACATAAAACTGAAACTTGCCAGGAAGATTATATCTAATAAAAAATATATCCATGTTAAGAAGATGAAGTATCTCAGTCTCCCACAAATGCTTCTGCTTACTTAGGCAGAGGTGAAAATCCAAATGATAAACTCACCACTGGAATGTACTGAGTAATAATCTGTCAGGCTAGTTGCATTCCAGTGTCTTTATTATAGTTTGACGTAGCAAGTCTGTTTATAAGCAGTATAAACAATAAATCAGAGCTCTGAAATATTTGTACAGAGGACTGTCAGACCTTTCTAAAGTCCACAATAAAGCCATATACTATACAGGAATAATATGACAATAGTTTGAATTCCCACTGTAAAGTTTACAATTACAGAAACTCTCCTATTCATCTTGGTCAGCCTTTGTCATGAACTCATATATTATGCTAAGTGAAATAAGTCACACAGAGAAGGACAAATATTGTATGATATCACTTACATGTGGAATCTAAAAAATACAATAAGCTAGTGAATATAACAGAAAAGAAGCAGACTCACAGATATAGAGAAAAAACTAGTGGTTACCAGTGGGTAGAGGGAAGGGGAAGGGGCAATATAAGCATAGGGGACTAACAGTTACAAACTATTATTTATAAAATAAGCTACAAGGACATATTGTACAACACAAGGAAAATAGCCAGTATTTTATAATAACTATAAATGGAGTGTAACCCTTAAAAATTGTGAATGACTATATTGTACACCTGTAATTTATATAATAGTGTACATCAACTATACTTTGAGAAAAAAAATGGTTAAAAAATAAATGTTTATTGAATTGGGTTATTATACCAATCAAATGTTTCCTTAAACTGGGAAAAAAAAGCAAGATAACTGTATTATTAAATTAAAACATATAACACTAACTTAAATGAAATGTTTGTCTTAAGTTATCTTTTTTGCAGTCTCCAACTGTAATAAGTTGTTCCCAACTCAAACCTAAAAAAAAAGAAATCTGTGTTTCCAATTATCTGTAATTAAATGTATCCTTTACCTGGACACTCATACACAATTGCCCTGACCTATTCAAATCGGAGTAATCCCTTTATTTCCAGAGGTCTAACTTTACAAATCATGTTTTTAAAGCAGTAGTCTGAGGGACTACAAAGAAATCAAACACCTATCTCTTCCAACTCACCCATACTGTACCAGAGAAACATTTCCTTCAGGCCATAAAATATTATTCTGCTGCAACAAGCTAACACTAAGAATTTATGTTAAGTTCTATCATGACAGACTTCAAATCAGGCTACCCAAAGAAATTTAGGTTCTGAAATCATACATTGCAGCAGTCTCAGTAACCACATGAGGTAGGAGAAATATAACAGATTGAACCACTTCTCCAGTTCAAGTTTAATTTAATTATTTTTCTTCAGTTTGATAAAAAAGCCATTCGTTTATATGACCATGTAGAAGCAATTATCTTCCATTCTCGAGTGGAAAGAATGGGAGAGTCTATTTATTTAAAATGTGAGGTATTGTGATGGTTGTGCATCTGCCTTATGAATAAAAGATGGCCTGTCCTGAGCAATCCCTCACCTACGATTAAATTTAAATTAATCTCAAGCCATTTGAAAATACTTATATATTATTATAAAATCAATATTCCAAGGTTATTGTTGTGCTAATTAACTTTTTGACACTGGAAATTTTGAAACCAAAGAAATAAGAAAACCTTAGTGACCAAAAAAACACTTCACACGCTAGTTCCAGACAAGCTTCGGCATGTAGTGCTGAAGGGTTAAGGACGCCAATACAGAAAAGGATGGGAATAAAGGCAAGGCTCTTCACCTTTGTTCAGTTTGTTTTGCTCCATGATGTTATACTGAATTGGTGCCACTTCTTGTTTCTGCTGTCCGGATGGTTTCCAGTGCTTCTCGCTGGAGTCCCCACTGCCATTGTTCATGTTGTTGCTGAGGTTTGACTGGATGAGCTGGGTGGTGGCATAAGGGGTGGGCTGCCCTGATGGATTGACAAAACGCCCATCCTTCAGATTTGGGCTATTGAAGGTTTTCATCTCATTGATTTTGTTACTAAGGTCCACATCACCATAAACAGTTGACTCAGGGAGCATCAGATTTGTTTGTTTGTTATCCAGTTGGTTGTTATAATTTGCTATACAATCAGCTATGTGCAATGGAGAGGAAAAGGAAAAAGTCATTCTGCATGGTTATTCGTTTTAAATTTCCTTGTAAGTAGCTTTGTGAGTCACAGTAAAATTGTTCTATAAAGTATAAATGGGCTTAAATATAATGAATAAAAAGGACCAAATATTCTTATGTCCTTTCTAAAGAACATAGTCAAATGTTCTTTCTAAAGAAAAATTGAGCGAATAAGAGAGGACACGTAATTTATATGGAGCCTAAATAATTCTGAACTTCTGCTAGTGTTATACACAGTTTATAAATAATGCACCCAATTTAAATAATTTTCCTTTAACAACCCCATTAATGGGAATTGCACTAAAATAATATATACATGAATATCTTTATGTGCCAACTTAAAATCTTCTAGTCTGGAGTTACTGAACTATTTGAAGTTACTAGTTAAGCTTATAGGTTAAGAATCCAGACCAAAAAAAAAAAAAAAGGAACCCTCTGCCCTCGGATCAAGGAACTTGAGATTTCGATATTTTATAAAATAACTCTACCCAAAAAATATGAGGAACAGAGGTAAAGTGACAGTAAATAGCGCTCAGGAGAATTTTATTAGTTTTTTCCCTTGGTCATGCAGGATAATCATTATCAGGAAAAGATGTTATATAATCATTTTTCATGGTTTCATAATGACACCTCAAGAAGTATAAAATGACAATAATGATGGCAAAATGAATCATAGTAGCCAGGGCAATTTATCAAGTAACACCTGAAATAATACCTAATATGTCTAATATTTCAATTTCACTCTAATTTTCCCTTTCTTTAAATATTTGAGAGTGAAATAACTAATATATATATAGGAAATATTCAAAGCCTGTAGCTGAAAATATTCAAACAGCAGGAAGAACTAAAATCATCATTTAAAATTAAAACATTTTTAAAATAAAAAATTAGTCAAGTTATAATAGTAAAAATACAACTATCTTAATTCATAGTGGCTGCAACATTAACAGGTCACCTTGAGGATTAGTTTTCAACTGGATATCTTAAAAAATGATAAATTAACACGGTCACTACTAAAGATGTAAAAATGAATATAGTTGTAAGAAAAATCTGCAAATTCTCTACCCTACTGAATTCAACTTCCCTGCATTTCAACAACAAATGATCAGGGATGAGGGGTATTTGATCAATCTGGCTTGTAGTAATTCTTATTTCTAATTTCTAGGTATTAAGTTTTATATAATAGTGGTTAAACAATATTTTTAATGGCAATATGGTTTTGGCAATCTTGTTTTTCTTTGCCACTCTTTCCATATGAGTAACATCCAATAGAACTCTCTCAGATGATGGACATGCTCTATTCTGCATTGTCTAATATGATAGCCACTAGCCACATGTGGCTACCGAGCACTTGAAATGTGGCTAGTGCAAATGAGGAACTGGATTTTAAATGGTACTTTATTAAATTTAAATTTAAATAGCCACCTGAAGCCAGAGGCTACCATATTAGACAACACAGCTCTACATATTAATTTAAATGGATATTGTGATTTTTTTCTTTTATTGGGCTCAGCATAATCTTTCTTTTACTTATAATTATGTGAGCACTTCTTCGCCTAGACAACTAGAATATGGACCTCTAGAGAACATGGACTTGGTCACATGGATATATCACTTCCGTATCCATATCCAGTGGAGACTATGATTTGTTCTTTATGGTGCACCACACTTTTTACTTAAATGCCATATTCTATTTCCCTTTTCCTTAACTCCATGGGTTATTTTACTTCTATAGTCATATATTTTGATCCTTTATGATTCTTTCTATATTTCCTATATTGTGAATGAATGTTAAAAGGTTTTTTGTAAGAATTATTTGTAATTTTCTGTTTTTTCCTTTGCATATTCTACATCCAAATTTTACTGTCATGTTTTAGCATGAGATTTTAACAAGCAATTTACCACACGTCTTTCGGAACCAAAAAGACACAACACAAAATTAGTATTAGTATACACACCTGCAAAAGATATATATTTCTTGTATCTTAGGATTTACTAGTATACTATAAAAATCTAACTTTGACATTCAGTTAGCTTTCATTTAAAATTATTTATTACCACCATATAATTATTAATATTATTGTTGCTGCTATTAAAAATTTGGTTCACTCAAACTATAGATCTATGGATCTTTTGATCTGCTTTATTCTTAAAATCTTTAAGATAAATACTATAAATAACTACAATTAAAATTATAATTACATACATTCTTATGAAGAGGAATACTTTTGTATAATTTCATTTTTCCTTATTTGCTATCTATTCTAGAATTTATATTCTCCATTCTCCCTTTGCATACTGAGAAACTTTTTTTGGGTGGAGGGTGAGGTGTGGAGATACAGGGATGGAGAAAATATTCGAATCAGGCTAGTTTGCTAAACAACGGTTACTATTTCATGAAAATGTGGATTAAATTTCCTTTTCAGTTTAAGGAGAAGAAAACGAAAGTTATCTCCTCATGGCTTGTTCCTAACAATGCCAAGCTTGCCTATCAGGCTGTCTCTGTGCCTCTAACCTGGGCGACTATACGTGGTCAGGTTACTGTCGCTGTTTCCATTGCCTGCTGTGCAGCAGTTGATGGAGCAGTCATTGTGATTGTTCCCAGTATTAGGCCACGTGTCTGCCAGCCATGGCTGCGTGGCAGGTTCACTGATGTTGAGAAGTCCTGGCCTAAAGAAAAAAATATGTATAAAAGCAAGTTTTATATAAGTAGCAAATGATATTTCCTATTCAGAATTCCAGAAAATTCTTCATCTCACTATTCTCACAAATAATTTGGTCCACTATGCTGAAAGATATAATAATTCCTTTTATTTTACAGACAAGGCAACTATAACGTAATGTTCTGAGGCACGCCTCAGTTTATATAGCCATCCTGTTGTAAACGGTGAGACCAATTTTGTACCATTTGTAATGCTCTACTCCACCTTCAGTCCCAGTGGCTAAAAATCAAACATGGGATCTAAAAAACGTGGATACTTATATTTTGTAGCGTTTTAGCAGCGTAAAGAATATTCTCGTTAAGACAGTTTGCATTTCTTAATTTTTGACCCATGAAAAAATAATGATCCCTCTCACAACTTCAGTAAAAAATGGAACAAGCTTCTTTACTGAGATAAAGGATCCTTCACAGTAAGCACATTTGCATATTTTTCTTCAAAACCATGTTTCAGAGATAGTGAGTTTGGGGCTCTGTGACATTTTGCAGAGAGCCTCATCAGTGTTTCAGTGCACAGTTCTGTAAGCTTGTCAACATTTTCTGATGGTGACAATGTAAGATGCCATAAATCCTATATAAACAAAGGAAAGCTACTGAATTAAATCTGGTAAAACGATGTCCACTGCAAGACATATTAGCGTTCATGGTTTTTTTTTTGCACGACAGATGTTAATCCTCTTTCACTGTGCATTGGAAATGCAAAGTACATCAGCAGTTATTAATGGCAGCCCTGGACCACCAGTGCCAGAGACACAGACTGCAGTCCAGGAATGGAAATCCTGAGGTCCTTTTCCAATACTGACTCCATTTGATAATCCAGCAAAAGAGGTGAGGATGCATGATGTACTGTCAGATCCACAATAAACAGACTGGCACTACAGAGTCTGAAAAGATTTTCTTCATGGTTTCATTTTCTTTGCTAAAGTGCAATAACCACGCTTTCATTTACCTGGGAAGCAAGAGCCTGACATTTCACTCACCGTGGTTCCTATGCTGGCATACAGAGAGTCAACCGAGGAAACTTTCTATGCAAAAGATGGTTATTTGAGGAATAATTCACTTCAAATGAAAAATATGGATTTATAAGTTATAGATCTGTATACGTACATATATGTATATATGTGTGTATACATATATCTGTCATAAAAGTGAATGTTTACCCTTTGTTTACAATGTGTGAGGCGTTGTTCTGACCTTTACATGTATTAACTCATTTAATCCTTCTAATAATCTACAGAGTAGTTACTATTATTATTCAGATTTTAAAGATTAGGAAACTGAGATACCTGAGAAAGGTTAAGAAACTCGTGCATGGGTACACAAAGCGAGTGAGTGGCAGAGCTGCGATTCAAATCCAAGTAGCCTGTCTGTAGAATCACACTCTAAGCCAGAATACTATAAACACATATACTGGAGAGTGCTGGAATTTCCTAAAACCCTCAAACATTCTTAATAAAAGGAAGAGTGGCGTAATGGCTAAAGTCTTAACATTCAGAGTAACGCTGTTAAAACTGAATAAATTAACTATTAAAATTGTTGATAAAAATATGCTTTGAAGACCAATGTTGCTGACCTGTTAAAATTTAAAACATTTAAATGCAGGCTGTATCACAGATATCTGGAGCTTTTGAAATCAATGTTGGTTATAGAAATTCTGCATCTAGTAGTCTTTAGCTTTCCTTATTTTCTCTTGAACTTAAAGTGTGTTATCACTTTTTAAGTTATTAAAAATAAATCTCCGTATTTGACACTGTAGAAATATTATAGGATGTTTGAAGTACGGGTCAAGCCTATCTTACATGTTTCAAAAGGAATAGACAATATTTTTATGCTACCGATTCCCTCAGAAAAACACTTTTAAAAGTGAACGTTTTGATATCATCAGAGGCTGAAAGAAATTTTCATATGTATGGGAGCTTTCCAACAGGAAGTAGGATTAACAATTCACATCCTAGCTTTCAGTTCAGACTTGTGTTTGGAATGCTAATTATTTAGGGAAGAAGGTTGGGTCATGATTACCGGCCCATAATGAATCTTAAAATGCCATGGGTATATTTCAGAGGACTCTGAGGAAGTCAAGGTCATATGTAGCTACTCTGATAAGGGTGTTAGGGTCTTTAAAAACTAACAATCTCTCAAGCTATCTTTATGCATTTAAGATGATCTAGTGTGTATGAGACAGATTTAGCTGCCCCCAAAATAAGAAATGAAGCAAAAGCAAAACACAGCGCTGGTTACAGTGATTAATATATGTCGGAAATATTATATAATATTACCATATTTTATATACATAAAAATGCAACCATATTATACATATATATCCATATAATATGTTAGTTGTTATATTTTCATGCTAATATATGTGAGTTTTGCCTATTTTTTCCTTGTCTTCAAAAAAGATATTATCAGGGAAAGGAAGAGACTAGGGCTCTCAAAAACCATATTTAACTTCCAGTTTATATTAAGGGGATAGTTTTGTGTCACAAAGGAAAAGAGGACAAATGCAATCACCTTCAATTCCTCTGCTCCTGTTACTCCAGATATTCCAATCACTCACTCCAAAAACAAACAAACAAACAAACAAACAAACCTATTTGAACTCCTAAACCACAAAATAAAATACTAATACTAAAGGGTCCAGGGGCTGGGGAAAATAGTGAAGGGGCCTAGCAGCACGGGTTGCCTATAGACTGTCTCCTCTTTCTTTTGATAGCTTGAAAGAATTTTGAAGCCCAGGAAGAAGCAAGGGATAGAGCTGAGAGTGGTCAGTCCTTCAAAGAGAAGCAAGGTCTGAACTCTTTCTTTCTCACCTCCCACTGCCAGGAAATGTGCTATTGGCATTCTCGACCTGGTTAGCCTGACTTTCCTATGCTTTTCTTCAGGCTTTCTCTGCTGTTTCCTGATTTCTGCTGTGGTTTGGATTTTAACTAGTTTATTTTTGTTTGGAAGAGCAGATCGAGATGTGTGAGGTGAGGAGAACAAGTGAATAGAAACAGCCACTTAATATCCATGATCTGCCACTGGATTACATTGCAAATCCTTTGCCCTTTTTAAGTTGAGAAGAGGTCTCTTTGCTTACCGCAATCCTCATTTTCCCTTTTATGTGAAGAGCGGAATTCACAGTTTTGAGAACGAGGAGAGCTCTCAGGCTCTCCTTCTCTCTCAACCTTCTCCTTTATCAGAGGAAAATGTCCAGGGCCCAAAATTTTCTCTCATCAAGGACTGAACTCAAGTCTTCTGACATTTGTTTACTGAGTACAGTAACTCAACCCTTCCTTCTTTAGATACTTTTTAGTGATATCTTTCAAAGATCAATAATTCATATATTGAATTTATGGATATAATCCAATAAATTACATTTATTGCATTACAAAAATTCATGCATTTAATTATTGATTAATAAATCACGTAGCCTCTAACTCCAGGATCTCACATTCTATTGTGGGAAACAATCATTTAAGCCAGGAGTTAGAAAACTATTTCTATAAAGGATTAGAGGGCAACCGTTTTAGGCTTCGCGGGACATATATTTTCTGTTTCAACTACTTAACTCTGCCATTGTAGTGGGAAAGCAGTCATAGACAATATGTAAACAAATGAGTCTGGCTGTATTTTAATAAATCTTTATTTACAAAAACAGGTGTCAGACCAAATTCAGACCAAGAGCCATAATTTGCTGACCCCTGATATAAACAAAAGATAACTGCATTACCTCTTATTAGGTGCTTAACTGTGGTGTTTATACAGCACAAAGAGTTCACGGAGGACACAGCAGGTGAACCTCAGCCAACTAACAAGGGGAGGGGGCACATATTCCAGGCTGATGTAATAAGTGCATAGAAGAGAATGCAATATTGGTGACTGGCAGGTGGGTTGACACAGTGGATTGTAGGGGGTGGCACACAGAGATATGAGGAGGCCTACAAGGCCCTAGAGGTTGTGGGTTTCACATGCTCTGCCCAACTTGGACTTGCTATTTTAAATATGGTGTGTTCTACTGAAAACTGGGATCTTCAGAAGCTCAGAGACATGATCCATATGCATTTCAAAATTTCATTCTGGCTCCAATGGGCAAAGGGAATTAACAGGAAATAGTTCTAATGAAGGTAGATGAAGGTAGGACTGCTGGGAGCATTTTTAACAGATTAGACAAGGGACAAAAGGAGCTTGAAGTGAAACAATACAGCGATAGTGAAGGGAGAAAAAGGTAGGATCAACAAAATGCAGTAATAGATGCAGGAAAGAGGATGACTTGACATTTTGACTTAGGTGTCATTAACCAGATGAGCTGGGTGATACAGTGAGGGCTCACAGAGTCTGAGATGCCTGAGGGAATCCAATGTTTAAGGGATGGCATCAGAGAAGTGAGTACAAGAGTCTGACTCACTGTTCATTCTCTTACCACACTGGATCATGGAACACACACACACACACACACACACACACACTCACAAATGGCTAGAAAATGCATTCCTGATGCTCTTACCCTGTTCTAGTTTTTCCAAAGCACTCACCAACTGCTTCTACTATAGAGTTGACTTTTTAAAAAATGTTTATTATTAATCTTCTATCTCCCCTACTAAATGTAACGTTCAGAAGGACAGGAAATTTTATTGACTTTGCTCACCGACGCATCCCAGGCAACTAGAACACTGCCTGTCACATTGTAGGTATTCAATAAATAGGTTTGATGAATAAATAAATTTAAAATTGTGTATGTAACTGTCATTTTGAGCACTAACCCTAAGATCTTTATTTAACTGTTGCCTCTATAACATTCCAGCATTTTTTGTCATTTTATTTGGTAAAAAGATCATTTCCATTTGGTATTTAAAATAAATCCATTTCACTGTTATACTATTTTTACATTCAGAAGGTTAATTCTGTATGATGATTTAGCGAGCTTTCCAAATGGAACTTTGTAATTTTTCAGTCCTGCTGAAGAAACTAACATTTGGTACTGAGAGATCCCTGCCATCATTTCCTCCTTGATAATTTGGTCTACCTAGGTTGAAAATTCCTTTACAGCAGAAACTAGACATATTTTATATGTGTGTGCATGTGTGTGTGTGAGAGAGAAAGCGCATCTGTGCACGTGCTCATGCACAGAGGCTGGTGCAGAACTCACAGAAGATGCTCAATAAGCATTTTCATAAGATCTGATTAATGAGAAAGCTGAAGTCTACCGTCATGAATATACACATGTAGAGAGGTGGTTATATCATCAGGTTCCAGATTTATCCACGAGAGAATGTTCTTATGCCAGAGACTGTTTAATGATTGTCTGGGGTATGATTTAGACAGAATTGCCCCGGATGCAAAAACATGCCCTGGTTTAATTCTTGAATCAAGTGGATTTATTCCTTATGAAGACCTCCCTAGCTTTGGGGTCTTTCAGTGGCTGGTTTGTTTCACAGGTATGAAAACAGGAAGCTAGCAGCAGTACCCAGGAAAAAAAAGAGTAGTGCTAATTGTCAAATTTGTACAGCATTTGCTAAAGGTGGTCAACATTTTTTTACCACTCTTTCCTATTTTTATGTTTTCCAGTTGCAACCACATTATCGAACTATACAAAGCAGGACACTCAATAAGTTAACTGAATTTGAATTAGAAAATGGTTTTGGTTGAAAGGTTTTTTTTCTTACACCTTAAGCTAGAGGTTACTGTTTTTGAAAAGAAAAAATTATCATAGAAAATCCTGAAGCTTGACTCATGTAACTTATACCTTCTTTCAGCCCCTTTCAGCCGCCTGTCACATCAATTTGTGATTTCTCTGTGAATATATTAAAGTTCACTGAATAATAATTACCAAAAAATCACAAATGTAGGATTGAGGTTCATTTTAATGAGAGGAAAAAAAAAAAAAAACCCTCCGTGTTAACAAGCTACTTAGATTCTCCTTTTATTTCAACATATTTCCTGGCAAATGGAGACTGAACTATGTTGAATTCATAACAAGAACAAACAAACAGACATAAACTACAACAACTTATGAGCCAATGCTGTGTTCAGCAGGTTTCCAAATGAATACTTTTTCTTTGATAGTATCTGTTAACTAGCTATATTTCTTAATCTTCATAAATGCCATTGCTTAATTACTTTAACTCCTTTTAATCATCTGCTAAATCAGCAAGTCTGTCTTTCCCGGTGAAAGTGCTCCCTCTGGTGTTCACTGACTAAGATGCAACGGCTCCAATCAAGTGCATTTGTATGTAAACAAGCTTGGCTCCACAGCACAACAGAATGGAGTATTTCCGAAATATTTAAACAAATTTCACCTTTAAGTTAAACCTTTTCAGCAAAGAAAGTCATGTCATCGATGAAGACAAGAAGAAATACCTGGAATTCCCCTTAGAATCTACAAAACAAGCAGGATAGTTACCTCCCTCCACTGCTCACAGCTTCGCCTCCTCTCTGATAAGTTACTGGAATGTTACCAAAAAAAAGGAACAATTAATAGACATGTTTGTGTTTATATATCAAAAGCTATGACATTCATGAGCATATTTCTAGAATGGCATGTTTTCTTCCTTTCTACTTAGAAGCATTGCAAAAATTCATCACAGGAAATAGCAGATTTCCAATTGAACTAGTATTTTTTTAAGATGGTACAGAATTAGATATAAGTTATTTTTATTTTCTTTACGTGCCAACAAGGTTGAAAACTAAGCAGAAGCAAACTTCAGTTCACTCTTATTAACTATAGCTATTACACGTTTGTACATTCACATTCTCATAGATTCTAATTTTGAATTTATTATTAGATCATGTAACTTCATGATTTTATGTAAGTGGAATCTTAAATTTGGGAAGAAAAAAACCTACCAGACCATTTCCCCAGAAATATGAGTACCAGTAAGACAAAGGTAAACGTTAAAATAAACCCTCTTTCTCTCCACACACAAAGATGTATGCCAAGTTGTGACTCTTAATGAACGCGACCTAGTTTTTATTGTGGCTTGTGAAAACCCTTCTCAGTATATTTTCATCAGACATGTATACATAGTGAAAATATATTTTAATGCTCTTGAAAGCATTCTCGGCTTAATAAATTATGGGTATAAAATTTAGCCATAGCAGAAAAAGATTTGCACATAGTTAGGCAAGGGGTTAAGGATATTAGCTTTTCTGTAAATACAGACCCATTTTCTAAGAAGAAATATGTTTCTAAAAGCTGCCAAATTCTGCTTAGAAGAACTCCAAACTGGGAGTCTGTTAAGGAGAGATAACTGCTTCCAGTGATTATGATAACTGGATTAAAACTGAGGAGGCAAGGCTACAGGTACATCTTTTACTAAAGGTGAATCGAAAGAAGAGGACCCACTTTGAAAGAAACTGAATGGAACGGAATCTTAGTACTCGGACTTAAGGAAAATGACAAGTTTTATCTTTCACATGTGCTGGATATTTTGGTTACCTTTAAGAACGTTGATTGTATGGATAGAGAATTGCAAGGGAGAGAAATTTTTGTTCGAAAACCTGAAAGCTTAAGTTAAGGGAAAAAAATGCACTGCCAAGTCTGAAATAATCGATGTGATCATTAGCATGTTAAATCATGCTGAGGGTAGACACAGTGTGTCTATCTAATGAAACACATGCAAACAAGGCTAAGATGCAATGCGGAGTCACGAATAAGTAATGGCATTGAAGGAATGACAAGCAACACCAACCATTTCTACTTCAAGTGCATGCCTGGCATGAGTAAATGAAGTACTGTCTTCCATTGTAAGTCCTTTCCCCCCAGCTTACTGCAGAAAATGAAATAAAAACAGAAACACAATAGTACAACACATGCCAAACTAACAAAGAAAAGGAGGGGGGTAAGCGCAAATATATACCTGTTGGTGTGAAGGTAAAAGACGGGACTGAAAAATCAAAACAAAATATAAACCAGTTATTAAGCTGAAGAGAGAAAGGGAACATATCACATTAGTATAAATCAAGCAGACAGCTGAACATAAAACAAATGTAAATAACTAAGCCAGTAGTTCTGACACTCTGATATATGAATAAAACCAAATCTGAGGTTAAAAAAGAAGCTTGTCTCTGAGGTACCATTTTGAAGGGTCTGACGTTCTAGGACGGGAGGGGGTGGGGATTGTGCTGGGTTAGCCTGCAAATGACCCCCGCATTTAGTAATAGAGATTTAGCTCATGGCTTCAGTACAAACAGGAGTCCTCTACTATTAATCATTTCCAAACATTGGATAATGTGTTTTTAAACAAGTATTATCAGGGTCTTGCCTAAACCTTATCTAGAAATCTTAAAGTAAATGCTTATTAAAGTGGGCTAACTAATAGGTGCATTTAAGTATTCATCATCGAAAGAGAGACAGAGGGAAGGAGACAGAGAGAAAGACAGAAAGACAAAAAGAGAAAGAAAGAAAGAGAGAGAGGGAGGGAGGGAGGAGGGGGGAAGAAAAAGAAAGAAAGAAAGAGAGAGAAAGAAAGAAAGAAAGAAAGAGGGGGGGAAAGAAAGAGAGAGAAAGAAAGAAAGAGGAAAAAAGGAAGAAAGAGACAGAAGGAGGGAGGGAGGAAGGAAGGAAGAGAAGGGAAAAGGGAAGGAGGAAAGGAGGGAAAGAAAGAAGGAAAGAAGGAAGGAAGAAAGGAAGGCAGCAAGCAAAGAAAGAACTGGAACAAAAAACCCCATAAAACTGAATTGTTTCACTGCCAAGAAATGCCTGATACTTATCATATAAACAGTGTAATGCTACATTTTTATCATGATAGAAATTTGTGAACGGACAGGAAAAATGGGGAGTTTTAAACTTTAACTTCTCTATTATAGTTTACATTTAGAAGCTTTCTAGAAGTAGGCTGAGCATTTTTTTTTAAATACCACACCAAAAGCTAAACAATAAAACAATAATGCCCTTCTGAAAACCTTCACTCTGCAGTTATAAATCTTAATCCAATCAATAATGCCTGAAATTGAACTGCAGACCTCAAAAGTAGCAGCCTTGCCTCCGCCACTTTTCCTATCTTCTCTCATTCCTGGGTGTTGGATAACACCAGAGCTATTTCCATGTCATTTCACAGAGGGAGGAGGCTGATTTTTTTTTCCCAAGCTCTTCACGTTAATTTAAAGTAAACACTGCTCTGGTAAAGAAAGCAAGGAAATCTACGTTACTCCCTTGTAGACTAAAATTTGCTTTTAAGAAATCCTTAATACACACAAACACACAATCAAGAACATTGATTACTTATCACGGATCAAAAAGCTGCCAAAAATGTATTTTCCACTTCACATTTGAACGTCTCCTAGAAGTTTACTTGAAGATTAGAGCACTGGGGTTGCAAATTCAAATGCCTGTAGCATCCTTTACAACTGTCACTTCTTACCAAACCATTTTATTTCTGAGCATACTAGGAAGAACAAAAACAAAACCCTCAATGCTGGGGATCCAGTTTAAACACTGGGCTTCCTTTGCTGCTCAGCAGTCTCTGTCTTAGGAATTCTATTGTGTTTTCTTTCAGTCAGGTCTTTTCAGAGAGTCAATGTAATTTAGCTGCAATCAAAAATTCAGAGCCATAGTAACTAGTCCTCATAAAAAATAATAAAGAGATACATTTGAAAGTAAAGCTACTCAAGCAAGAATGTTCAGTGCCTGAACATTAATTTGCAATCAAAAGGACACAGGCAAAAAATGAAATGTCCCCCTCGGTATTCCTAGCCAACTGCTAACCTCAGTTTAAGGAATTGAAGAAGAGATGAAGAGAGTTCTGTCTAAATGAAATTTTTACAGCTTGTACACCAAAGGATAGCTTAATTCTCAAAGCCTCCAGTAATAAAATAAACTCCCACTACGTGGATGTATGTGAACAAGGGGGCAAGCAGGGGCATACCTCCAGATAAATGTAGGGCGGAAATGTTAAAAATGCTCACTATTACCCGAAGTCACACTCTGGTTTGATGGTTTATAGGTCAACAGGCTCTTTTACATTGATTTCTTTAAAATATTTCACTTCCTTTTTTCTTAGAATTACCAGCATTGTTTCGGGCATAGACCATGTAAGATTTCAGGATGCACTTTTTAAAACTGCATATGACCAGAATTATGAAAAAGTGCTAACACGGCAAAGTGAGGAAAGCAGAATCAAATGCTCACCAATTACATTTGTAATTATGTTCTACGATTTCTGCTTAAACACAAGCTAGTTAAAAGGACAATGGTATTAGTTTAATAGGTTTTGCAGAAAGGGCACATAGGCATTTGCCAGCATGCTTAAAGTACATTAGTAAAAGAAAAGAAACATTTCAGAAGGGAAGAGGGTTTCATGTCACATATTTAGATTTCAAGACAAGAGAGAGCATTCAATTGTTACAACTACACAGCTATCATACTTTATGGCAATAAAAAATACAGGATTCCTGGGGAATTCAGGAGACTTTACGTCTGGATGTTAATTAGTCACTTTTCCTCATTCAAATGGGATTTCAAACACACAACTCCCAACAGCCTGCCCCTGCCCAGCTTCACAACACACAGACACCCACAAACCCCTTCTCTGCCTTGTTTTTCAGTCAAAGGTTTTATATGGTAACACGTGTGCCTGACACTGATCTACTTTGTATATGTAACAAGCACCTAGTCTCTTTGCAGTAACCTCCCAGCCCTCATTTTCCATTTCACAGGCAGGGATACTGACATTTTGCTTTATCTCTGCATAGGACACATATCTGAAAAAAACATATTTAAGGATGGTAACACTAAGGTGAACGTATGTACATGAAGAGATTGCTGTGGAGCCATGGCCAGGAGGCACATTCATGGATTTCCACAGTGTGGGTGATGAATTTGTGTTGACTCTTGCCAAGACCCCTTGGGACCAAGGGCACAAATATTTTAGACTGTTGTCCCAGACTGTTTTACAAGCGTAGAGGGATATTCAATAGAACTTTTCATTGAGAAAAGGTCTAGCTAGCACTAACAAATTCTGACTTTGCCATATCATTGATCAGAGAAATGACTCGGCCAAGCCACGTAGGAAATGTTCACTTAGGAAATATGTAGACAATTTTTTTTAAAGGGTGGTGAGGGTGCAGGGTGGTATGTGTTTACTGGTCATCCTCTTTAAATTTGCTTTGCAGCAAAAGTGTTATCTTAGACTTAAGTATGGACCCTGTAACTAGGGTGAATGTATAATTTGCCATCTAAAAACTAGGACAATTTTGAGAACCAAAGGAGCACTGTCAATAATTTAGCTGGACTAAAGACACAAATTGGGATGGTGGCCTGAAAACTGGGACTTACAATCACCCTGCCTTAGAGGCCAGATCTGATGCCCAGAGCTGATGAAGCTATTTGAGGAGGGAAAGGCAAAAGGATTATCTATCTGATAGTGTCAACAGCCTCATTAAAAAATATAAAATACCAACCACCAATCTACAGACTTTGAGAATATGTGGTAAAAGTGTCTGTGAAATCCTTAGCATATTTGGCTCGTCCATAAAATTGTCAACAATTGCAGCCAAATAAACCTTCTCTTCTAAACTGTAAACACATTTTTAACAAATCATCATCACCCATTAACAGTATATACATATTCAGCTCTGCAACTTTAAATTTAACAATAAAAAAGTACTAAGCCTCCTCTCTCTGAAAACTGAAGCCCATTTATTAAGAAACTATTTTATAAATAATCAGAACTAATCGGAAATATCATTATTTATAAATAATCTCTTTAGCTTTACAAAGGGCAACAACACCCCCTTTAAAGTTGTGTGACAGTCCAAAGCTTGTATTTATAATTCCTGTGACAAGGAGATTAAAGAGTTTCCTCCAGAATATAAAGTAATAAAGTAATTCCCTAAGAGAACAAGGGAATGGTATCACAACGAAGAGTAGACCTACCCTGGTGAAATATATTTTAAAGGAACTGGGCCTGAAACTGATAAGCCTATCTGTAGTACTGATACTCAAGAGGAGGTTATACCTAGATATTGCAATAAAATAGAAGCGCTTTTGAAAATCTTTATATACTAAAATAATGTAATATAGGATATGCATAATCATGAATAACTTGGAGCCACAGATTAAAATGAAGAGTTATGTAAACATAGTAAAATATGGAAAACTTAGAAAAGCTAATACCTTTTCTGATACCCGCATAAGTACTAGTCAGCCCATTTCTCTTCTTCCGGTGTCGATAGAGCCAGACGCTAAAAACCATAAGGATGATCCAACAGGCTGCTCCGATTCCTGCGATGAACGCTGGCTGCTTCACCACGTCTGAGATCTGCTGAGCAAGGCTGACTTGGTCCTCAGGTGACACGGGGTTTCCATGCGAATCTGAAAAGCCGTCTTTGGGTTAATTTGGGTGTGAAACTCAATGAGACAATGAAAAAAAATTGTGTGTGTGTATCTCCCCTCCTCCCACCCTTGAACAGTCTAAGACGCTTAACTCCCTCAGAAACACATCGTTTGAAACTATGTTTAGAAGGGTCTGTAAAAATTCAGAACCATTAATAAAAAACCAATGAAAAATTAAAATCATGTTACCATTGAAAGAACTATGAAAAATCTTTCTTTTAAAATAATAACCACGGCCAGCAATAGCTGTAAGAACGTTCATTAAATATGGGCAAGAATTATCAAGTGTTATGAATAGTCAAAAAGTCTCCTGTTTCCTGTCAGCTATTTTGATTCAAGAATTAAAAATTGATAGAATTTATGGCTATTCTCGGAGCAACTAAGCCCATGCGCCACAACTACTGAGCCCGCGTGCCACAACTACTGAAGCCAGTGCATTTGACTCTGAAAATGTTCTGCTAACACCACTTGCTTTAAAGTAGAAACATTTGTTTCAGTCCAAAACTCTTTTTTTCCAAGAAAAATAATTGGTATAACTCATTAGTTATGAATAACATTTCTCAAACAGAAAAAAATGCATACTGATTATTTTTTCTTATTAAATGACATTGCATCCTGTTAAGACACTGGCAGGTAAAATAAGCAGCATTCAATGGCTAAGGAAACAGTCTTAGGAAAATAGCACCCCTTTCTACGTAAAAAGGCTAAATTGCTACTCATGTTGTGCATGCGTGTGTTTTTTATTTGCTTTTTTCTTGAACAGAATTCCAGATTTCATTCTATGGAGGGTCAAGTCTGAAAAACTTATTTTCACAAGCAGTTGCCGTCACCTGCCTTCAACTGTTTGTTGACTGAAAGTTTTATTTCATGTTCCAGACTCTTTTATCTATGGTTATCCTACGAGCACTTCATCCTCTGAAAGTTCATCAAGCCGACTCTTCTTTTTATTTCTACTACACCCTTTGTATCTGCTAGGTTTATAGATTTCATGGCTATTTGTGCAAGGTTAAGTTGGGTAGCTTCAGATTTTATGGAGACTGCCAAGAGAGGTTCCATGCAGGCGACCAGATGGGCTTAACAGAATAAAGTGTGGTGTGACTAATGAATTAAAATGGCCTCTCTGTACCTCAGTCTTCGTCTCACTGCAGCTGGGGCTATATTAAGATATGGAAAATTGGAACACATCTATAATTTCAAGAAAACCAATTTGACCCTTAAATCCCATGATTTAAATCTTAAATAAATAAAATTACACATGGTCCTTTTTCTAATTCATATTTGAAAACCCAGTACTGAAAGTCATATATTATACAAAATGAGTAAATGACATGACAATGTATAGGGTCATCACCATGTAACTTTTAATTTCAGTTTTAATAAGTTAATACTGACTTTTCACAAAACTAGGCAACTATTTGAGTAACAAGATCTATGTTCAGACTATTTTCCCCCATACCTTAGATAACGTTGTAACAGTTGCATCAAGCAATTTTTAAACATAGTTTTCGGTACTGCCTAAAAATTTTGGAATAAATGAACCAGAAATAAACCGTGAAGCTATTTTTGCTTAAAAGTTGTGTGTATTATAATCTCTGTTGAAAAAAAAAGTGCTAGTTGTAAAAGATAATCCAAAAATCAAATTCTGGCCAATGGCTGTGGCAGAAGCAGCAAGCTCTCCACTAAAGACTTGAATGGTACTCTCATAGCATAGAGTTGTTGGGAGGTAGCTCCCTAGCCAGTTACTTGATTTTGCAGTGTTGCCATTCATCTGTTTGGAATCACAAGACCAAGTTCTGTGCGGCAGTGATGTGCACCATTTCCAGACATGTGCCATTTAAACCCTCCTCCACACTATGTGTTTCTTTTCTTCCTTTCTTCTGGCCCAGGGTCAACCTTGGAAGCCCCATGTTAAAGAAGCGACGTCTCATCAGCCTGTGACCCTCCATAGCTACAACCATTGGACTTCAGGTAGACTTTATTATATTACGCTCCAGAAGCTCTGCAAGTGTTATCTGTTACAGCGGGTAGCAGTCTTAACACTGGAACATCAATAGCCGTTTCCAAATTGAATGCAAAGTTCATTATGTACAGCAACAAAGTTTATTCACAGTGGAATGCTTCTTAATTTTGTTCTGAAATAATTTCTAAGTTGTCATCAATATTATCAACATGCAACAGTACTATATATACTTATTTGTGATGTATAAAGATTCATGTATCTGATTCATTTTCATAATTTAGCAACTGGCATGAAATATTACTAACGCTTCCGTTCTGATGTGGAAGGAATGAAGTTGACTATATACTTCTTAGTATCTTACTTAATGTAAATGTCACCTCTTAATATCTGACCCTTTTCTCTCCCCTTTCCATTTATAATTTTGTTGCTGTTTTTTGTTGTTTGTTTCAGATTTTACTGGTAACCAATAAATTTGAATTTTATGTTCACGTCACATTGTCTATCATGAAGTGTGGTAACTAAGGCTTCTGTCAGGTTTTTGTGTTTCTTTTTTATTCATCTAACCACTTTTGAAGCACACATTGCATTTTTAACTTTCTAAGTAATCAGCATATGTCATATTCCAATGCTCTTTTACATCTCAATCTATCTTTTGTTGTCAAAAGCAATACAATTTTAAATAGACACATAAATGGTGAATATAAATTGCATATTGCTGTAAACTTCCAATACCTAGTTTAAGTTTTGCAAGGAAGTTGTTTTTTTTTTAAACCCAAACCACTGAAGGTTCCATGCAGGTGCAGACTGCATCTTTCCTGTTCCCTGAGGTATCCTTGTTGCTCAGTTAATAGTATTTATTGAAAAGATGAAAAAAATTCAGTAGGACAGGATGAGGATGACACAATACTGACAGCCTTTTGCTTAAAATATCACTGAAAAATGTGTGCTTGGATAAGTTTAAATTCAGTTGTGATATTATAGATAGATAAAATAAAGCTAACACCATCATTTTCATAATTCTATTGCCACATTCCATAGCCTGTTCAACTTGCAATGGTTGGCTCCACTATATACCAAAAAGAAAAGCAGGACAATGGGTACACTGATATGTCTTTTGAACCAGATCTGCCCTGGCGCTCACCTAACTGGATGAACTGCGGCTCACTCTTCACCCCGGCTCCGGCCCCAGTGCTGGCTGCCACCTCTACGCTATACCGGATCCCAGGAACCAGCGAGGGAATAACCACAGAAAAGGTGGAACCATCTACTGTCTTGTTTATATGGTATCGAGTTTCATTGCCCAGACACCAAACCTGTAAGAAGAACACAACAAATTATGTAAGTTAATGCAAATGTCAGCACTGTGGTTTTAGACCTAGTACTGTGGTTTTAGACTTAGAGTTCAGACCTATCATGAACCTAATGTAGGAAGTTTCAAAAGTCATTCTGCCCTGGATCTAGTTCTGAGAAGACTCTTCTAGTCAAACCTCGTGTTAGTAGTACCTTAAAGACCTCCTTGAACTTTCCTATATATGCTTTTAAAGGATTATATCAGGTGATTGTACAAAAGTTTCTACAAAGGATCATATCAGATGATTCTACAAATGATTCTACCAAGACCCTGGTTCTTATTAACCTTATCATCAGGATTTTTTGTTTTTTTAACACCTAGAAATTATATGCCAGGAAAAAATAAAAGGAACTTGCAAAAAGCTGTATACATCTAGATAAAGAACAATAACTTACCTATTATCATTCAGTATTTGCCTTCCTACTATGGACTTGCATAACACTAGCTGACCAGATATCACAAAACAAAAATGAGTAGGAAACTCTGTGTCCAATACTTTACTTCAACAGTTCTCTAGATAAAATTACCTGGTGCTGCCACAGTCCCATCACCTTTCATGTCAAAACCGAGAAACAGTTGATTTAAAAAGAGAGAGCTGGGGCTTCCCTGGTGGCACAGTGGTTGAGAATCTGCCTGCTAATGCAGGGGACACGGGTTCGAGCCCTGGTCTGGGAAGATTCAACATGCCGTGGAGCAACTAGGCCCGTGAGCCACAACCACTGAGCCTGCGCGTCTGGAGCCTGTGCTCCGCAACAAGAGAGGTCGCGATAGTGAGAGGCCCGCGCACCGCGATGAAGAGTGGCCCCCGCTCGCCGCAACTAGAGAAAGCCCTCGCACAGAAACGAAGACCCAACACAGCCAAAAATAAATAAATAAATAAATATTTTAAAAAAGAGAGATGTTCTGAATAACCTAAAGTATCTTGGCATAAATATGGTTTTTAAAAATAAAACTGAACATAAAGAGTAAGGATCATCCTAGGATTTATTCCACCTATGGCAGGGTGAACTATTATCAATGAAAGAAAAATAGCACTCTGATCTTGTATTTACAGTAATATTAATTAGCCTTTAATAACATATACAAGGTGATAAAGCATAACAATACATGTTTGATTTAAAAGAAAAATATTCTCCTAATAAGAAAACTATTGTATGTCTCATTAACTTTGATATTTGTGGTAGGAAATTATTTTCAGGAAATTAAGATTTCTGAACTATGCTATAATCCTTAATTTAAATTTCACTAAAGGATTATTTAATTATTAGAGCGATCTTTTGCAATGTTATAGAGCTTGAATATGATGCATGACAGTATTTGGACTCAGCTTCTATAAGAAAATGATCCATGGAGTAGTAAAACATGCTCTATATTCTTTACGATGTCCTTAAGCAAGGTGTAGGATTAGTTTCAAGTAGCCTATTGTCTAAACTGTAACAGGAAATGGGATTTAAAATAAATCTAAGAGTGTCAGTGGCCTCTATCACATGGGCAAAAACCTTTAATTTTTTTCTTTGAAAGTTAATATTATTTTAATATAGTTTCACTGCATAATACCAACAAATGGTCAGACTCTATACCAGGGTCTGACCATTTGGAAATAAAGAGTCCTTTGTGATTTTTTTCCCCCTCAATTACATTACACAGCTGAACCAAAGCCACAAACTGATTTTGTACCAGTCAATCAGGTTGTGAAAGGCATTTTATTATTTTAAATTGACCATGAAGTTAAGTGAAATCCACCCTTTCACATTTCTTTAGGAGAGAAATGAGTTTTGACTCTTAGGGGAAAATGCCTACATTACACAATTTTGCTTAAGAGCTGAGACGTTGCCTCATTTTATATGCTTAAAAATCTCTATAATGGTTTATTTTTCTGGACTGAACCATAGTACCCCATCACTTCCCAGTCTTGAAATAACCTTGAAACTCATGAGAAGGCACTTGAAAGTGTAGAGACTCTTACCTTTTAATGACTCAATTACAGTAGAAGATCTATTTGAAATACCCTAAAATAGCCACAGTGCATTTATGGCAGTATTTTAAATACTTTAAAAATGTCACCCTTTTAAAGTACATGCAAGTGTCATACAGAGGTTTTTAGTTTGTTTTTAAAAATCATTTTAAAATAAACTGTTATACCTAAAATTGAGCTCAGTATATTTGGTCATTGTACAAATTAATTTGGTACTCAAAAGTACATTTATGGTCTTTATTTGGGCCTTACCCAAAAGCCCACATCAGATACCCAAAAGTGCACATCAGAATCACCTGGGAAGATGTACCAAAATATATATGCAAGGGCCTTATTATACTTACTGAATCAGAATCTCTGAGAATGGTGGCCAGGCACTTATATTTGGAAAATGATTCCATAAGTGATTCTGATGTTAGCATGAAACTACCTGTAGAAGGTAAATGTGTTTACCTTCTTAGCATTAGTTTCAAATCAATAAACATATATAAATTTTTACATATATGAGATAATTTACTAAGTATCATAATTTAGTTAGTAACTAGAAAAATACTGAGGTACAATGGACATATAAGGCAGTGTCTATAGAAATACATGTTCTGCAGCTAAAAGTCTTCTAGTATGTAGTGTGTTTACATAAGTGTTGAAAAAATACACATAAAATTTACTCTCTATTGAGATTTCCCTAATTCAATCTATCATTTATTCATTTATCATAGCTCATTAAAACTGTGCTTTAATGTATATTCATTAACAGGATAAATCTCATGTCCTTAACTTTTATTGTACCTTGGCATGCCTGAAAATATCTGCTGGAGATTCTATGTAAGCCTCTCTAAATTCAATGATTAGAGCTGATAACTTCACAGGTAAAAATAATTATTCAGAATCACTGGATTACATTACTTGACAATACATCATATGTTTAAAAAATTCACTTAAATATATACAGAAGTTTATAATTGAATCTCCTCTGAGACATAAAATTTTGTTTAGAGATGAAAACAAGGTTTATAAAAAAATTTTCAGGCACAATAAAATAATTTTTCCAACTTAGCTCCAATGTCACAAAATTCCAAACATGTTAAAAGAAAGAAATCAAACCATATCTGATACAATTCCATGGGGCAAACTAATTCTGCAAAATGTATTTAAGCTGTTTTTTAAGGGGAAAATAAAGAGATTCTTTTATTAGCCTTTACGTTTGTTGTTTGCGTGAAATTATATGTACCTATATGTACTGTGACCAGGTAAAGTCTCTCTTTTAGATTCTTTTTTTCAAATGGCTTAAGAAAAAATTATTCCACAATATTGAATTAACAGGGAAGCATTTTAAAAATAATTTTACAGGCTGCTGTGTGGACCAGCAGATGGCGCCAAATATCCATGAACAATTTAACCAAGCTTGCTGGTTTTTTTTTTTTTTCCCTTCAGGGGAGAGCGGTGTCCATCAGTAAATTGCTATACATGTATTTACCTTATACTCTTGGACCATTCCATTCTGAGTATCTTCAGGAGGTGGTTGCCAACTGACAAGAATTGCAGTTCCATTTCCATCATGCTTTGATACAGTTACACTTTGGGGTGGGGCGCTGGGTGCTATGAAATTGTTTTAAAAAGTAGATATATTATGAGCACATTAGAGAACACTGAAAGCAGGCATTTAACATTTAAACAAAAACATATTAAATTTATATCCATATATGTGTATGTTTTAAAGATGTATCTCAGCCAATCTGAATAGTCCCAGACTATTTGTTTTTCCTCGATATCGCTAACCTATTGTTATTGTGAATTTTCCATAACCAAAGTTATACAGATTATCTCCACAAAACATCCCAGGAGAATTCCTCTTTCTCTTACCCTGTAACCCTAGTCCCATGTTCTCCCTAAAAATGTTCAAAAGTATAAAGATAAATACTAACCATCCATGTTACTAACTGTATCTTATAATTTATTGTAATCAAAGTAATAAAGACATTTTAGGAAAAATTCTGGTTATTTTTAAAGAGTATACTTGTGACATGTAACCTTTAACCTTTACGTAAATACTAATTTTTAATCTCTAGTTATAGAGTGTCCAAACATACTGGCTTGTCTAGAGCTGAGGGGTTTCCAGGGACAGGAGGCATAAAATGCTAAGCCCAGAGGGTCCTGGGCAAACCAAAACATTACTCACCTTATTTACAGATCATCCCTCAAAATAACATTTGATAAATGAATGAAAAATAAGTAATGGAAAGACAAGCAAATGGAGGATAATTCCATCTTTAAATGTGAATTTTAGTTCTGAATAATTACATATATCCAATATGTCATTAAGTACACATTCACACATTTTTAGATAGGCCACTACCAAAGCAAGTCAAGTATAATAGAATTTTGGTCTTTAGTAGTTCTCATTAAATAAATTCTATTAGCAAAATACAGTGCTCACTATCGAAACAGTGAATAATTAATGGCACGAATATTATGACTTAATGTCATTAATATTTTTCCATTAAGTTAATAAAAGCCTAACAAAAGTATTGCAATGCATAGTAACCACACATTTCGTTATACTTGCCTTCTTCTAGGGTTTTGGCAAATTTAATTTCACTATCTGCTCCTTGAAATTCATTAAAAAAAGGACGAGCCTTAATTTCATAGTTGACTCCTTTTTTGAGATCAGGGATAACCACGCTATTTTTGGTTGGAGTCCTCACTTCAAAAACCAACCACTCTGATTCACCACGGCTGCCTCCAAATGGGCGATAAAGAATTTTGTATCCTTGAATATACTGCGACTGTTGGTCCACCTATTAAAATGACAAATAAAAATGCAATCACTCATGTCCTTTTATTGACTTTTTAGAAAATTATGAAAATTAAATGTGACACAAGGCAAAAAAAAGTCTATCTGACTTCATTCCACAGTGTTCTAGTTTACATAAATGTCCGCTTTTTCAGCTTTTATGTATAATATTAGATATTAATTTCTATGCTTCCTGCAGAAATGTGAGGCATCATGGCACTTCCACAACAGACATCTAGAGGTAAGTCAGAGGGTCAAGGGGATGAGGAAATAGAATGTATTTTTCCACTTCCTAATTTTAAAAGACTACTTAACTACTTATTCAGAAATACTTTTCAGTTAAAAAAATTCGTATGCTAATGATCCTATCATTATAGTATTATGAATATATAACTTGTGTCGTCTGAGACTAGTAAAGGTCATTACTGCAGCATAATATAAAATACACACAAGATGAAATTTTTCTCTGTTTAAAGCCATTTCACAGCTACCATAATAAACAACGCTTACATTATAAAGTTATCATTGGTAGAGAGGTAAGCAACAGATATATAGAATTTAACTATCTGTTGCATCTCTCTATATATACATATATTTTTTCATGTAATGATCTTCCAAAGTCATCTGCTTATTAAAACTGAGATCAAGTATTACGGCAGCAACAACGACTCACCGTCCAGTGCACTTCGACCGAAGAGGAAGAAAGGACAGTGGGGTTGTGGAGATGCAGTACAACATCTCCCAGTTCTCGCTGGACCTGCTTGTGATCCACCCCCTGACTTGTTGGGGGAACATCTGCAACAATCCAAGGAGACTGTGTCAGATCCTAGACAATGCAACTGACTTGAATGAAAGCATGGGGAAAACAATCCTTTCATTAATAGAAAATCTCAGAAAAGAAGAATCACTCCAACTGTGAAGGATAATTCCAACCTGTGATCCAGAATAAAATGGGAGGCAAGGATAACAATGGCAAACAGTAGCATCTGAGGGCTCCTCCTACCATGTAATGATCACTTTCTTGACAAGGATGAGAAGCTTAGTGCAATCTCCTCTGAGTTTGTTACATAACCTTCTGTACTGATCCTAACTATACCAGAAAGAAAAGAGTCAGGATTTGCAGCACAGCAGATGAGTAATGGAGAGAATGGAAACACATAAGTGAAAAGCAAGCACAAAAAGACATCCTCACCTTATAAGATGAACCTGGATAGCTTCCCAAATAAGATATATGATAAGTTAATGGTTATGATGGAGGATACAGGAACCACCAACAGAATAGGATAGGATAGGATAAGATAGAATAAAACAGAATAGAACAGAACAAAACAAATCTGATGAGAAAAGAGTACTTTAACATCTATTTAATTGACGGTTTGGTTTAGTTTAGTTATTGTATCACTGTCAAAAAGGTTCAATAAAGAGTTCTAAATCTCAAGAACACCAACATTTTTGGAAAGGAGACCAAGAACATAGTAAGAATTAAACTGCTACTAGTGGTCATGTATGTTGCGCTTTTTTCCCAACAAGAAAGTGTTCTGTTAAACTTACTAAAAAGCCTGTACTTGATAAAAATTGCCTGTTTCTAAAGAGATTTTCTAAATACAGACGCTTTGCTTTGTTTACAGTAGTAAAAGGGAACACGGGATGAATAAGAGAAGAAAATTAAGATTTTTTTAATATCCAGAATTCTCCTTCTCAAAGTACTGTATCTTGGCACATATATTCTGGATTACTTTCCACTGCATAAGCAACAGAAACAAGAATTTTAGTTTTATGAATGGTTAAATACTTTCAAAGAACTGAGTTTGGATAGAAAACAAAAACATGAATATTAAGAATGTGGTTGGGGCTTCCCTGGTGGTCCAATGGTTAAGACTCCGCGCTGCCAGTGTTCAAGGAAGGGAACTTGGCTGCAGAAAGACTGAACACCTGCTCCAAGGCCACAGCATCCAGGAGCAGGCAGTAAAAGCCAGGCCTTTGGACACAAATCATGCATGCTCTTTTCACTACCCCAGACCACCTTATTCATGGGATCTAAGTTTCTTGGTTAAGAATGCAAGTCAACTGGAAGTTTATACCTCTTTGCAAACTTCCAGTTGCAAAATAAATGACTCACAGGTATGAAATGCACAGGGTGCGGTATGTAGTCAATAACTATGTAATGTCTTTGTATGTTGACATATGGTAACTAGACATTGTGGGGATCACTTTGAAATGTATAGAAATATCGAATGACTATGGTACGTAACAGGAACTAAGACAGTGTTGTAGGTCAATTATACTTCAAAAACAAACAAGCAAACAAACTCATAGAAAGAGAGAACAGATTTGAAAAAAAAAAAAAAAGACTCTGAGCTTCCACTGCAGGGGGTAAGGGTTCGATCCCTGGCTGGGAACTAAGATTCCCACATGCCTCATGGCATGGCCAAAAAAAAAAAAAAAAAATGAGGTCAGTTATATGGGAAAAGAATCTAAAAAAGAGTGGATATATGCATATGTGTATATAACTGATCCACTTTGCTGTACAACTGAAACTAACACAACAGTGTAAGTCAGCTATACTCCAGTAAAAATTTTTAAAAATGAGGTTGGTAAGTATGTTTGATGAAGTCCATGGAAGGCAGGCAAATGAAAGACATGACAGGACAAGAGTGCTATTCAAAACCCTTAGATGTAATAGCCTTGATTTATAAACTTATAAATAAGCAAAATGAGAAAACCTGAGATAGTTTTGGCTTCTCATAGTTTATCATACCTTTGGAATAGCTTTGGCTCATATTGGCCTTCAGGCTACCTATTATCACAGACTAGAGACAGAAAGCACTTGATTGTAACTTTTCCATCTCAGGCAGATTTACTTCTCTACTGGTCTCCATTGCTCCTACAACTTTAGCTACCATCTATCTCTAGGGTAAGAGTGGAGTTCTTGGAATAAGACAGATTTGGCAACTCCCCAACTTAGCAACTCGACAGCCATGTAATATTGGGAAGATTTCTTATCCTCACCATTTTTCAGTTACTTCATCTGTCAAATGGCAGTATCAATGGAAGCTACTTCTGAGGAGAAGATTTTTGTGAGAACTGCATTTTTTAAGGCATATAAAGTCCTTTTCTTGAAGGTAGGGATTGGGTCAATTTTTATGAACCTAGAATACCTAGCACAGTGCCATACATATAGAATGTGTTAATAAACATTAGTTGAGTTAAAGTGAATTACTGTATGGAAAACACACACATATCATACATATTATATTAGCTTCTAAACATGTTCTCGCACATGTAAACTTCCATCCTCAGGGAATCATCTACCTTTTAGGAAGTGTCTTAGTAATCATTTTAAAAGGTAACTACTATAATTTGCATGGCAATCTCTGATTTCTCTGGTTGAGGTAACATGCCAGTTAATCCCTTCATGAAAACTAGGAAAAATCCCTAGTGTAACCATTTTGGCAATAGAATATTATTTTAGAAAATTCCTCATCAGAAAGAAAAATGGAAAGTAATGTCTAATAATGTAATATTGAGACATTTATTAATTTGTCCCTTTATTGTTCTTGCTTTCCTTCTCCTCCTGAAAGAAATGTATTATAATGTAAAAGGTCTTCCCAACATTCAGAATTAAACTTGGAGGAAGTCTCAGATATGATTCTACTCCCACTATTTCCCCAGTATTGGAGCTCCCTATACGTAATCTCCGAAGGTGGGGGGATTATCCAGGCCCCCCTTCATTATTTACAATAACTGGTCTCTTATTATCTATAGTATACACATATTCTGTACATTCTATGTCTGTGTGCATATTCTTTAAAAGATAGGGCTCAAGAATGCTGTGTGGACAGAACATGGATAAAGAATAGTAGTAACAGTGGCAACAACTACCCCCATCTCAGCAATGTCCACCCCCCCGCCCACCCCCACTTGCTAGGTGCTCATGTCATCTTCCTTGCATGATCAAATCTTGTATTTGGGAAAGCACATTTTGATTACACTGGGACAGGGCTCCAACTCCAACTGCGACCTGGGTCTACCTGACTCCTGAACAGGAAACCATGCCCTGGATCTGTGCAACTTTAAGACCCAGCTCATTCCTAGAAATCTCCACTTGGGGAAGACTTTTTTGCAGCCATGCTGCAGAAGTAATTAAAGAAATTATGCCTGCTCCCTTGTGAATCAATTTCCAACAAGTTTTTCGTGAATTCCCTCTATCCCTGGCTCTTCTCCTAACTGCTTACACATTCTGTACCCTTCAACCGGATTTTCCCAGGTTCTTCCCCAGCCTCCTGCTATGGCCTGACTCAGCTCGGCTTCAGTGTGTCTCAAAAGCAGTCTAAGAACCAGACAATGAAATCTGCCTCAATGTTAACTTCCACTCATTGGCTTGTCTTGGTGCCTGGAGTTAGAATAAGCATATCTTACTCTTAAAATATTAAGGAAAAAAAGTCAAGCCTAGTTTAACGTTGTTATTTTGGGGGTTAAATGTGCCAAGTCTTTGGATTTCTTTTCCAATGATGTGGTTTTCAGCCTTTAGTGCAGCCTCACCAACCATCCTCACTGCCTTCCTCTTAAAAGTCTACCTGAAAATGTAGTGCTCAAAATAGGACACATTACTCCCTTCGTGATCTGACCAGTTCAGATTTTGATCTGCATATAATTCTGCTCAGACTAGATTTGTTTTTTTGACAACTACTCACTCCGTTGGCTCAGATAGGTGTTCTAATTGACTTCCAACACTGAAGTCATCCTGACACACCTGACACACACTCACATGTACTCTCTTTTGAAGCCCAGTATCCTCAGCCTATTCTTCAACAGCTAATTTTTTAAACCAAAGTTCAAGTACCGGACTTTTAAATTTGCTCCATTAATTTTAATCTTTTAGTGCTGGCCCATCATTCCAGACTGTCGAGATACATTTAATTCTGGTTTTCTCATTCAGCACACTACCTGTGTTTCTCAAATTTTATGAACTTCCTTTGTTTTTAGTCCAGACAATGAAAGAAATACAAGTCCAATGTCAGTCTTATGGCATATAATACAAAAGAAACATGAGTCCTGTATATTCATAAATTGGCTAATTTAATCCTTGTCCAATCTTGTGGAGTAGGGATTTTTAGTCCCATTATGTAGATGAGGGAACCGATGCTCAGGGAACATACTAACTTGCTAGTAGGTTGAAGAGCTGAGATGAAAACTTCTTTGATTTCAAAATTGTATGCCTGTTTCACTATGTTTCCAGTTTTCCAGTTGACGTGGGTTTGTTTCCTTTAAGTTGTTCTACTAGCTATCATGTATAAAGGTAAGTTGATTAAAATTTTTTAAAAACTTAAATTAACTCACAGATAAAATGTTGACTACCTCCTCGCTTAAGAGTTGAGGATATATTTTACAAAATCATTTATATGAGTATATGACAGAACTACAGTTAATGAAAAACTTTTTCTAAGGTCTACTGGGTAGAGACCACTGTACTGGGGACAAAAGTTTAAGTTCACTTTACAGCTGTCATAGTTTCCACATTCTTTACAAGTGCGTATCTAATATTGAAAACCTCAAACTGCCTTAAGGCAGGCTCCAAGAATATTAAAGCTACTGGTGAAGTGACTCATAATAGCAAATATATGCATTTGGGTGTGTTGATTTCACACAGCAAGAAACAGACATGGGCATGTTCTACAACTCAGTTCGCTTTCTCAGTGAATTCTGAAACAAAAAGTCCTTCCCAAAAGATTGCTTATATACTCACTGGAGAAGACAAAACATGCAACATGGCTGGCAGACCCTCTCCCAAACCAGGAAAAAGTAATTTAAATCTTTCAGTACTTTTGTGTGCAATTTGTTTCTGTCACTGTAACTAAGTTTCAATTTTTCCTTTGGAAATATACAAATTAAGATGGAGACACTATGATTCCTTTGTATGTTGAGAAAAGAATTTTATATTTCTAATTCCTACCATCTTGAATTACCTTTCTTTATTAATCTTATATTAATAAAGTATATTTTAATTGTGATGACAATACGTTCAAAAAAAAGGTAAAGGTTGATTCAAATTCATCTTTTTTTTTCAATATATAAATTTTACTACTATTAAAACATTAAAATAACAGGAGGAGCAAGAGGGTGGATAGGAGATAATAATCTGTTGAAAGCTAAAAATAATTCCTATTCATGAAAGACAATAAAAAGCAGTGTATCCAGAATGTGGTCCAAGTGAAAAAATTTCCAATTTCAAATGTTTTTAGAAGCAGCTTCAGCATGTTCATTTTTCCTTTTATCTGTTTCTTTAACCCAGCTTTGAAGAAAATATACATGATTTCCATTTAAAAGTTTAATAGATCATGGTTCACATAATTGGCAATGAAAGATAGGCGAAACAACATACAGACCTAAATTATTTTTTTCCATGCTTTGTTAAGAGGTTGACTGGGCCGAGGGGTTAAGACCAAGTTCATCTTACAACTATCTCTTACATTTGTGTAATTTCCAGAGATTATTACTTGATTACGGTTGCAATGTTCAAAACTCATCCAGGAGGTCATGAGTATTAATCTCAACACACATAAAATTTACTCAATTTTAAATACAATTATGTGATTAAAATTTTACACTCACATATAGTCATATTTAAAAATCAAAAAATTGAAAATAATACTCACATAATATTTTTGCTCATTGGATTTGTGATTTATAAAATGAAAAACATTTCTCTGTTATTCATCTTGTCCTGGAGAGCTTAGTCCAGAAAATAAGAAAGTTTGCAGACACTGTGTATTAAAAATTAATTGAGCAACTTGGATAATAGATCTATGTTAAATATACAATCCTAGCATGTAGTACAAATGATTTACTTGTAAAATTATAACATCTAAAGATAAGTAGATGTCTCAAGGCTGAGTAAATCAATATTTACCTTGTGTTTTCACTGGGTCTGATATCTGGCTTGGATCACTAATTCCATATGCATTTGCTGCCCTCACAAGGAAAAGGTAAATCGCATTAGGTTTGAGTCCTTTAATGGCAAATGTTTCTGTTTTCACATTCTCTGCTACGGTCTGCCAGCTGCTGCCAGATGCATGGCTAAGGATAGATACACAAGTTAGAACATGTATATTTAATGGTAAATCCAAAAAGAGAACAACTAGGAAACATCGTCTTCACTCTACCTGAAGGCTTCTATAATATAAGATGTTGGAGTTGCACCTGAATTCAAATTTGGTTGCCATGACAATGTTACTGTATTTCGGCTGACATCTGTAACTTCAGGTTTTGAGGGGGCACTAGGGATTAAATTTGGGTCGGTGGGTCTTGGAGGCTGAACTGGAACTCCAAATTCTAACAAAGAAGAAAAAGATGAAAGATGTTTACGCAGATAAGCACATAAATGTAGATATCATACCCATCCACCTACTCAAGCATCAAGACATGCTCTTCATCTTTTTACCAGTGAGTAAACAACTGCATTTCAAGCTTTATTTTAAGCTAAAATACTATTGAATTTACCTTGGACTTCAATGTAAGCACTCCATGTTGCTTCACCACTGGGGGTTGATGCAATGCAGGTGTACCGACCAGTGTCACCCAGCTGAGAAGACAGATGCAAAATAAATATTTGGAACAATCAAGAGCTCACTGGGCTGAAAAAGCAATTATAGTTTTGTATATGGTCCATGAATATGGATAACTTGCATTAAAAAGCACTAACTAGAAACTTCCTCTTAATTTGTTTTTATTGAATGTGAAGTAAAATATTGCATGAAGACAGAAGACAAAAATGTTATTCTAACTGTATAATAAAAATAAATATTTAAAAAAAAAAAAATAAATAAATAAATATTTAAGTGCATTAACATCACCATTTTCTGGTATATATATAACTTTAATTTCAAAGGGTTAATCTTTATCACTAATTTATAGCTTTATATTTAATAAGTCATGTAATAGGGCTGATAAAATGTAGCCAATGACTATTCTTGCTATTTCATATACTATCTGAGTTACACCCATATGGATATCAGAGATAAACACATATTTATAGAAAATGGAGAGACACAAAATGATTTCTTCTTAAAGCATTCCCTCTTTTTTCTCATTTTATTTTTTTAACCTGTAACTTAAAGCAGTTTAGTAAGTATAAAGTCAAACTCCAGCTGGAATGATGCTCTCTCTTCCTTTGAAAGACTGACTGACAGAAAACAAACACAGGTCACATGATCAACGTTAAAATCATCAGTACCATAATGAACCCATATACCTCTGCCTAAGGTAATAATTCTATCACCAAGTAATGTTGGATAAAGCAAAAATGCTGTCATCTTGCTCAGGCAATTGTAATAACAAAGTCACAATCACTGTCACAAAAAAGTACAACATATTAACTTTCCTGGCACATAAAATGAACTGCTATGTTGATCCAAAACTCCAAAGAAGCCGCCCACAATAGGCAATAAAGCAATCGAAATTTATGTTTATCGCTGTCAAGGCTATTCTTTCATATGCCTCATGAGCTTGTCTGATCTTGATCTAAAATGAAAAGAAAAATCAAAACAAAAGAACACGGTCCTGAAAGAACAGGTATGGGATGTGATGCCCTGGGAAGGTAAATCCCTAAATTGTTCCCACAAACCTGTGGGCTTTCATCATTTAACATTCTGATTTGAAATGTACATTCAATGTGTACATTGCTTTATTGTTTTTGTTTGCATGCAGAGTATTCCGTAATTGCAAAATTCTGAACCAAATATTCACAATAAAAGAACTCTTCAAGTACATGGCACATAATATGGTACTGGAAAATATCTTTGAAAAATGCTTTATGGAATGAATGTATCACATCACCACTTGGAAGGTATTTTTATCTCCCACAAATCCTCATCCTTTTCTCCTCCATATAAAACCTTAAACTACTTGCCAAGGGCTAAATTATGAGTCAAATCATCTTTAATATACATAGTGAAATGTCTGAAAGAATAATGCATCAAATTAAAAATATATTAATACTGTTATTAACATTTCATTGATTCTAAAATTTGAGACTTCAACACTAGTTGCTGGAGACAGAAACAAAGTGGAACAAATGGGAAACCCAGGGTGTCATTTCAAGTTACCTTAGCGTATCGGATCTGTAGTACTCCAGTCTCCAGCTGTTTGATTCGAGAATCTTGGGCTGAAACAAGGACTCCATCCTTTCTCCACAGAATTGTGGGCACTGGACTGCCTGTGGCCACACAGCTGAGCACTAAAGTACCATCCACTGCTACAGTCTGATTCACAGGACCTTGTCGAATGACTGGGGGAGGTCGGTCTGCGATCACTGCCAGAAGAAACAACAGGAAATAGATTTCTGCAACTGGAAGCAATTTTCTAATCATCCAAACAACAGCAGTTGCTCTAGGCTTTGAAACAAACTAATTAAACAAGTAATTAAAGTAGGAGACATGCATTATTCAGAATGCATTTCTATGATGCACTGATTCAGAATATTAAAATGAGACACAATGTACTCCTTTCAAATGACCAACCATTGACTAGGCTTGCTGCATTGTCAAGGGACCTACTTAACTTAAGAGTTCAGAGACTAAATAAGGATTGTGGATGGTGAAGGAAATGTATAGTGGAGAGAAGTGGAATACTGTGCTTTTTAAACTTTAAAATATGTAAAACACAAAACACAACAAAAAACCCATTTACCCCAAGGAAACGTGTAAGACAGATTTTCATAAATGAACCAAAACCAACTTGATAATCTTTCTGAGTCCAACAGAAAGAATGATGGTATCATACCAGCATGCTTGACAATTCTGGATTCAAAAATGTGCTTTGGACTTTGATAACTGACCAATCAATATGACTGAGCTCTTTTTATCTTGGAATTCTTTCTATTAAAAGAGTACATAGTGAATTCAGAGAAACTGGAAAACTGTCTAAAAATATTCTTGGTAAGCTAATCCAAAAATATAATTGAAGTGGATATCCTAACCCAGGATATAACACACTTCCATATCAGAATTATAGGAATGGGAAGACACTTTTGCTAAATCTATCACCTTAACAGTTTTAATGTCCCATGGAAGGAAACAATGGAAGGCATTTTTATAACATATAAATAAAATTACTCTTATTATATGAAAAAATCTAAAACCTAAAAACTTTATCTGAGATAATAAAGTCATAATTTTAGGGAAAAATCCAAAGCAACTGTAGTGAAACTAGTATAAATCCTGCATTAGAGAGATGTTCTGATCTCCTGACATAGGCAATTTAGGTGAAATTCCATAGATAGTTTTTTAAATGAATAAACATTAAAAATAAAGTTCAGTTTTCATTATTAAACTTTAAAATTCTGAATATTAGTTTAAAATTTTTTAAGTCACAAATATTCAAAAGACAACTCTAAGAAATTGCCTGATTAAACAAAACTGGTTGCCAGAGTGACTAAATTTTGGATGCAACCATTTGCAAAGCTGGATGTGTCATGTTCAAAGTTTTATGCACCAAAGATTTTTCACAAGCTGGAGTCACACTTCAATTTGTTCCTCATTTATCATGCAATCAATAATTATTAGTTTTGGGCATTCAATCTAAGAAAAACAAGAAAGCAAGAAAGTGAAATCAGCAACTGTGCATTTTCACTCCACCCTTCCAATTCTCTTCCATCCTTGGTTGCTAGTGTGAAATCTGTTAATACCGTGGAGGTGTATTAGAAGGCTGGAGTTTGAAACTTGGCAGGAGTGTTTCAGATACTCCACGGATGAAAAATATAAGCCAATAATTCCTTTGCTTAGACTTGTTTAATCTTTTCTACATTATCTGTTGAGTTTGGCTAAAATCAAATTAGAGGCCCCTCCTGGTAAGTATGAAAAAGTAATGATAAGTGTTTTAGTGCACTGGGGTTTTTATGACTCTACCACCTGTGTTCCCTTGATTATAAGAATGAATGAATATTTATTTCCAGATATTAATTGAATTAGTAACAGAGTGTTTCTTTATAACTGATTACAATAAAGTCCAGTAACAGAGTGGTTTACATTTCATAGTCTTGTTATATTTAGAAACAATCCAATATCTGGGGATTTATTCAACTTTCTATATCTTTACAGTTCTTTGATATTTGCATCATATTTAGCGTCATCCTCACTTCCTTATCCTATCCCAACCCAGTTTAATGATGTTGTTTCTCTGTTATTGATTTCTTCCTGGTTTACACTGGGTAGTTTACAAAAATAAAGCAAGAAAAGAGGAGCAGGGTTGATTATCAGGCTACACCATCTGCCACGTGTCTTTAGGCAAGTTCCTTAAATTATCTAAGTCTCAGTTTTTTATCCGTAACATGAGGATAATAATACTTGTTCTAACCAGCTCAGGGGATTGCTATGAAGATATAAATGGAATAATAAATATTCGATGTACTTTGCTAATTGCAAAAAGTTAGACAATTATGTGAATTGTGATATCACAATTGATCCTTTTCTATAAAATAGTAATATGTAAATCAGAGGTAAAAAAGTTCATTAAAGCAATTTTATGTTTTTAGGTAAAGACAATGAAACATTTTGGTGTTGTCACAGATTAGAATAAAATACTGATGAAATGTTCAAAGTTACACAAATTAAAATGCATAGTGCATTTAGCAGTCAACACTAAGTTTAGGATTCATGAGAAAAACTTCAAATAAAGAGTCTAATATCTCACATTTGGATTATTAAAATGAATTATCAGGTAATAAAATAGGATGTGTAAGACAGAAATATGATTTAAAGAAAGTGAGTGCATGGACTTTGTAATCAGAAGGACGTAGCTCTGTAAAAAGAAAATGTTCCATATTTGTGCTCTCCAATAAAGAAGCTGAGGACTTCCCTGGTGGTGCAGTGGTTGAGAATCTGCCTGCCAATGCAGGGGACACGGGTTCAAGCCCTGGTCCGGGAAGATCCCAAATGCCGCGGAGCAACTAGGCCCATGAGCCACAATTACTGAGCCTGCGCGTCTGGAGCCTGTGCTCCGCAACAAGAGAGGCCGCGATAGTGAGAGGCCCGTGCACCGCGATGAAGAGTGGCCCCCGCTCGCCGCAACTAGAGAAAGCCCTCGCACAGAAACGAAGAGCCAACACAGCCAAAAATAAATAAATAAAATATTTTAAAAAAATCAACTTTGTTTCTATATACTAGCAATTAACATGTGGACAAAAACATTAAAATATAATATTAAAAAAAAAAAAGAAGCCGAGAGCTTCAAGTGGCTGCTGAGCACCTGAGTGTGGCTGGTGTGATTGAGGAACTGAATGTGTAGCTTTATTTAATTTTAAGTAATTTTAATTCAAATTTAAATAGCCTCATGTGGCAAGTGCCTACTATACTGGACAGTGCAAACTTTTGTTTTTGTTTTTCTGTTTTATTTTTAACATCTTTCTTGGAGTGTAATTGCTTCACAATGGTGTTAGTTTCTGCTGTATAACAAAGTGAATCAGCTATACGTATACATATATCCCTATATCTCCTCCCTCCCACCCTCCCTATCCCACCCCTCTAGATGGACACAAAGCACTGAGCTGATCTCCCTGTGCCATGCGGCTGCTTCCCACCAGCTATCCATTTTACATTTGGTAGTGTCAAACTTTTGTTTTAAATCTCAGTTCTGCTAGTTAGTATCTGAAGGATCTGGGGATATCTTTCCACCATTCTCTGCCTCAGTTTCCTCATCTGTAAAATAAGAAGTCAGATTTGAAATTATTGAACTGTTTAAAGTTCTTAGCATAGTGCCTGGCACAAAGGAGGCATTGAATAACTTTACAAAAGCCAGGACATGGAAACAACCTAGGTGTCCAACGACAGATGAATGGATAAAGAAGATGTGGTACATATATACAATAGAATATTACTCAGCCATAAAAAGGAACGAAATTGGGTCATTTGTAGATATGTGGATGGACCTACAGTCTGTCATACAGAGTGAAGTAAGCTAGAAAGAGAAAAACAAATATCGTATATCAACGCATGTATGTGGGATCTAGAAAAATGGTACAGATGAACCTATTTGCAGGGCAGGAATAGAGATGTAGATGTAGAGAATGGACATGTGGACACAGTGGGGGAAGAGGAGGGTGGGACGAATTGGGAGATTAGGTTTGACATGTTTACACTACCATGCGTAAAACAGATAGCTAGTGGGAACCTGCAGGGTAGCACAGGAAGCTCAGCTAGGTACTCTGTGATGACCTAGATGGGTGGGATGGGAGGGGTGGGAGGGAGGGGGTATAGGTATACATATTGCTGATTCACTTCATTGTACAGCAGAAACTAACACAACATTGTAAAGCAACTATACTCCAGTAAAAAAAATAATTTCTTATTATAAGTATCAGTATAGTGGTGATGGTGGTGGTAGTGGTACAGGTATGAGGAGTGTAACAGATGATATAACCCTATTAGAGCAGGGTTTATAAAAGTTTACCTAGTTTTCCACATGTTCAATGAAAGATTTAAAGACCCTAAAAAATGAGGGTATTTCATCAGAAGTAATATTTTTTGTCACCTCAAAAATAATAATCATAAAGTCTATGTTAATACATATAAAAAATATTCATAAAATAATTTTAAGTGAAAAAGAATACAGAATAACATACACACACTGACTGGTTTAAGTACGTAAAATTCACATCTAAAAACCAGCAAACATCAGAGTCATACATCAAAATTGCCATCAGTTTGTAAACATATCTCAAACACCTATGAGTTAGGCTGTAAACTGTCACCTCATTTCAGCAATTAGGGAGCTGAAACATTGAAAGTTCACGTGACTCGTCCAAATCAAAGAGTTAGTCATTGGCAAATAGCTCGTAATTAGAAAGTTAATGCTCTTTCCACTGTATATCAATACGTTTTGAGAGATTAATGCAAGTGATTTTAGATTTTATACATCATTTAATCATCACTACTTCTTCGTACTTTCTAGTAATTAAGAGAAGAAACATTTTCAGTTAAATAGGTTATATGAATTTCTATGTTCCTGAGTCAAACGGGATTTGGGGTAGGCCTCAGCTACAGAAAAACAACATTTCAAAGACAACTGCTACTCTACCATATTCTGTGTCTCATGTTTTATTCTGCCTTTGCCTTTGTTCTGTTTGCAAACAGTAAAGAAAGAAAGTCGAGAAACTAAAGTCAAATAGTTTCCAGGAAATACTCTGCCTATTACCTCTCTTCTTGACTTGATTTGGTAATATGTAAATACTGATATTATCAGCACTCACAATAAGTACAGTTTACCTATGAAGAATGAGTCCATAGTTGTAAGTTGTTTGTACAATATGATGGACTCCAAAATAAAGAAAACAAAACTAAAAATACAGTACCACCACAGCAAACACAAAACCACCTTAAATCTCCTCAGAGACTGTAAGATGAAACTTTTAGAAGTGAATTGGCTACTAGGGATGAATCCCAGATCCACAAATTTAGGAGTTTTGTTTTCATTTTAGTTTAGCAGAAGTTGACATGCCTGATCTATGCTCACAAATATAACCATTCATGATAAGTCCATGTCAAAAGGCACCTAGAAAGTTTTGCTTTCAATTATGAGAATAATAAGGGATATTTGAAAATATTTTATTATAGTTTTCTTTGGCCTTTTTAAATGTATATCCTTACATGCAAGTTGCTTTATAAAGTTGCAATCATAAACATATGTGCAAATCTATGTTCTACTTTTTCTATATATTGATTATATTAATCATTATCAAATTCATTACATGGTCTTCACAATCATCATTTAATAGCTCTAATGTATGTAAGAAACTGTAAAAACATTTTAGGTCATTCTAACGTATTGGGGCAGTAGATATATAATATGTATCATAGATAGTGTTAAAGAGTGTGGACTTTTGAGTGAGACAATCTTAATTTTGAATTCTGACTTAACCAACAGCTAGCTGTTCATTCCTTCCTTCTTTGTTTCATTCACTTATTCAAAAAATATCCACTGAGAGTCTACCATGTGTCAGACCTTGGTGGATACTGGTTATATATTTAACTTGAATGGACAGATAAATTCCCTAAATTGGAAGACTCAGATTGTTAAGATGTTAATTCTCCTTAAATTGTTCAATAATTTAAGTGGAATCAAAATTAAAATTCTGATTTTTTTGTTTGTTTAGGATGTTAAAATGTGTGTGTGTGTGTGTGTGTGTATTATGTGTATGGAAATTGAAAAGTTGATTTTAAAATTTATAAAAAAATGTAGAGGACCTCTAATAGCCAACCCAAAACAAGAAAGACAAAGTTGGAGACTTACACTACCAGTGTGTAAGACTCAACTATAAAGCTATAATAATTAAGACCATACATACTTGCATAAATAGATTAATGGAATATAATACAGAGAATAGAAGTAGGCCACTACATGCATGCTCATTTGAATTATGATTAAGATGCCACTGCAATTCAGTGGGGAAAGGACTGTCTTTTCAATAAGTGATGCTGAAACAATTAGTATCCATATAAGGGAAGAAAAGGAATTTTGACCTTATTTTACACTATACACAAAAATTAATTAAAGATAGATTAAAAACTTAAATCTCAAAAGTACAGACAATAAAGATTCCAGAAGAAACACAGGAGAATATCCTCACAGTCTCAAGGTAGATTAGGGAACTAAAAGCACCACGTATAAAAGAAAAAATAATACATTGGTCCTCATTAAAATTAGTTACTTAAGCCTTAAAATCATCATTAAAAGAACGACTGGGAAGAAATATTTATAACACATATATTGGACAAAGACTTGTATCTGGAATACATGAGAAAATGAAAAAAAAAAAAAGAGAGAGAAATACGTATATGCATCCACCAAAAGGCAAACAAGATAACTGAGTGCACATGCCCACCCACAGACTTATACAGAAATATTTAGCTTTATTAATAAAAGCCCTAAACTGAAAACAACCCATCAATAAAGGGTCCATAAATAAATTGTGAGCTATTTATACAATGGAATACTATACAGCAACAAAAAGGAATGTATATATGTTTATTTTATGTATATATGTATATATACATATGTGTATACAGGTACTGTGCATTTTTTGAAAGCTCATTTTAAGCCACTTTGCTTTTATGAAAGACCTACATTAGTACATGTGCTCACTGATCAAAATAAATCTGAAGTGGATTTTCATTTTTATGAAAAGAGGAAATTGCTTCTTCACTTGATGCCATTTCTTTGGCTTACAAAAGGTTTCATAGGAATGCTCTACTTTCGGAGAGCAGGGAAACCTGTTATATACACATATGTATATATTTTTACATATTTACATGCTTACTTATAGTTTCTTTTCTTCTTACTACTCTCCACCTTACAGTTTGGAGATTTTCTCCATTACTGCGTTTTTATAATATATTTGGCATTAATTAATCATGCTTAGAAGAGTTGATAAATAGAACAAAACCACATTATTAAGAAAAACTTACTCATCATGAATTGTGAGTTGGATTTGTCAACAATTCATCTTATCTCCTTAATATGGAGGAAAGAAAAAGGATGATATTTTACACTAAGAGATTTAAAAATAACTTCGCATTTTCCAAAACATGGACACAGTCCTATGTACAACTACTCAGTGTAAACTTTCCTTGTATAATTGCTAGGCTTTTATGAATGTAATTTGATGCCAGAAGTTTACAGTATAGCCAAGTTAAAATAAGAATGATTTTACATTTAATCATTGTATCTTCATCCTTTTCACATTACACCAAAATTGCTGTAAGAAAGGATACAAGTTGAAAATAAATGCATTTACTGGCACTCTCTTTAGACCCTAAGCCAAATATTTTGAAATAAAATGCTCTACTTTACCATCGGTAACTTCCAAATATGCTTTTGTGATGATACTTCCGGCAACATTTAAAGTCTGGCAGATATAATAACCAACATCAGATCGCTGGACATTAGTAATAGTGAGGTCACCAGTCTGGGAGACTGAAAAACGGCTGGATGACTGTGGTGGCTGATATGAGAAAAGCAGATTCTAGAACCCAGAATTTGGGAGGAAAGAATAACAATAGGTTAGTTGCTAGTTTCCAACATGTTGGCATATATATACATATATTTACAAATAGACATATAAACATTTACACACACACAAACACACATACTTGTGTACGCAAATAAGCTAAATATCCTCTAACACATACCCAGATATAGATGTGCACACACATAAACATATAAATGTACAAGGTTTAATGATCTAGCCTTAAATAGGGTTATTTGAGAATTTAAATGAATTCTAAATATGGATATATGCCTTTATAATTTCAATTTCAAACAATATAAAAGGATATTAGATATCATTAGAATTAAAAGTTTTACATATTTAACCAAAACAAAGTCAAAAGCTTTGTTTCACATAGATGTGCCTATTAGGATTCTAAACTCTAAATCTTTTAATGTATAAAAACAACATTAAAATTTAAACACATTCTGACAAATTAAGTTTAAGAATATCATTTAGGCACCATTATAAGTATGTCTGTTACCTGTCCATTATAAAAGTTCACTAATCTATCAAATTGTTAACAGTTTCTTGTTTTTCTGGTTAAATGGTGAGCACATCTCTTATAAATTTTTAATCAGATACTGAATTTAAGAATTCATAATGGAATTTTATTTTTGCAGAAAGTTATCTTAAAAACAAACTCAAGACAAAATGTGATGTTATTCTGTGGTACAAATTTCTCTCTATGAATCAAAATATCATGCTCATTGGAGAGAGTGTATATTTCATGCAAAAAACATATCATGTCATTGTTTTTCATGAAATAAAGAATATCAACATTTCTTCTAATCAAATAAATTTGCTACTTTTTAAAAGTTTAGGTGCCTTTTAACATATGTCATTTACAAAGGCTTAACTACTATTGCATGGAAATGTGTCCAATGACAAAATTTTAGGTAACAGTGAGTTATATCATTGAATCAAACCAAACCAAATCAAAATTATTTCAAAGTTTGATATAGATTTTAGATGACAATGAATAAGTTATTTAAATAACTAAATGAATCATTTAAATATTACTCTACTAAGAAGAACTGCTAGTGGATTTACTATTATTGCTACACAGATATTCTTATATAATACACTTTCAATTCTTCCTGCTCTACTAAAATATTTTGGTTTTTTCTTGTCTTTAATTTGCTGTCGGCAAATTTAGTCCTTTGAGGCCAAATGAAATGTATTAGAACCAACTGAGGTATTAGAACTTAAATGACAGCCTCTGTACCATAGTCAAGTTGATATTTGCCTACCAAAGTGAAAATTAAAGTGAACTTGATGGCATTGCATACAAATGATTAGTGAGTGCAGTCAGTAAACTACCTGTGTGTTATTTTATGAACATAGTAGAAGCAAGATCATAAAGCAACACACCCAAGGTTGATTTAAGCAAAAAATAAAAGAGGTTAGGAATAACTGTATTGAAAATGAATGAGAATAATTTTTTACAAGTATCAGAAACAAGTAAAGGGAAATGTGTCCATTTACTGAAGAACTGAAGTCACTAAGAGATAAGAAAAAAATTGTGTTTTGCCCATCATCAAAAAACCTACAAACAATAAATGCTGGAGAGGGTGTGGAGAAAAGGGAACCCTCTTGCACTGCTGGTGGGAATGTAAATAGATACAGTCACTATGGAGAACAGTATGGAGGTTCCTTAAAAAACTAATAATAGAACTACCATACGACCCAGCAATCCCACTACTGGGCATATACCCTGAGAAAACCATAATTCAAAAAGGGTCATGTACCAAAATGTTCATTGCAGCTAGTCAGGACATGGAAGCAACCTAAGTGTCCATCAACAGATGAATGGCTAAAGAAGATGTGGCACATATATACAATGGAATATTACTGAGCCATAAAAAGAAACGAAATTGAGTTGTTTGTAGTGAGGTGGATGGACCTAGAGTCTGTCATACAGAGTGAAGTAAGTCAGAAAGAGAAAAACAAATACTGTATGCTAACACATATATATGGAATCTAAAAAAGAAAAAAATGGTTCTGAAGAACCTAGGGGCAGGACAGGAATAAAGACGCAGATGAGGAGAATGGACTTGAGGACACAGGGAGGGGGAAGGGTAAGCTGGGACGAAGTTAGACATCAGCATTTACATATATACACTACCAAATGTAAAATAGATAGCTAGTGGGAAGCAGCCGCATAGCAGAGGGAGATCAGCTCAGTGCTTTGTGACCACCTAGAGAGGTGGGATTGGGAGGGTAGGAGGGAGATGCAAGAGGGAGGGGATATGGGGATATGGGTATACATATAGCTGATTCACTTTGTCATACAGCAGAAACTAACACACCATTGTAAAGCAATTATACTCCAATAAAGATGTTAAAAAAAATCTAAAAAGAAAACTATTTTAAAGTTTCCTATTATTTTTAAAGTGAAAGTGTTTCAAAATTCCCTTTTTAATAAGCTGAAGCCTAATAGTGAACTTAATTTTTAAGACCACAGATCTCTATATTCTAGCTTCAGTATATATAGAAAATTCTGGTTTATAAAAATGTATAGAGAGTAGGACTTGATAGCAAATGGTGACCACATATTACAGTTTTCAAAGAATTAGAATATACTGAACTATATCCAATATGACATCTATGTTAAAGAGACTTTCATATAGTTTGATGAATCTTTAATTGATAGATATATGATAGATAAAACATAAAGAAGCAAAGAAGACACTTCAGATTCCTGGTGCTTTCAGAAAAATTGCACTGACTAATTATCATCTTTGTTTTAAATGTGTGTAAATCTCTTTTAACATATAATTACAAATATCTGAATAATAAAAGTTATAACTAATTAAGTTGAGAAAAAAAGTAGTTTTTAAAAAAATGTGGCTGAATTGGAAATAAAGGTAAATTTTATACGATAAGACAATTATTATTCTACATACCACCCTGTGTACCAAAACTAGGCAGGGAAAATTTGAGAATTAAAACAAGGTAGGAAATTTTGTCTTCTCTTTTATTGCTGAAACGATTAGGTCACTCAGAGATTTCTCCGTTCTCTTAAAGCGACAGCTACGTGACTAAATAATTTGTTGCTTTTTCTTATATATCTGGCACTCATCTTTACTGATTGAAATATTAGAACAAGGTCATACCTGACTCCCCTCTCTCCTCCAGAAGATAGCTGGTTGAGGATTTCCAGTTGCTTCACACTGGAAAGTTACAGTTCGTCCCAAGGCAACAACCTGGTCACGGGGTTTCACAACAAAATGTGGAGGTTCTGAAGGAGATGAAACAAATTACCCTGAATCAAAAGCATGGAGTCATTGTCTTATTTGAGACAATTTGCTGATATCCCAAGTGCTGCTGTTATTTTATACCAGTTGTTATGTACTCTATAGATATCCGTAATGTACCAACTCTCATCCTTAACCTAATTGAAGCTAAATTAAGTGCACATTCATAGAGTGGAATCGTATAGTTCTGTAAAGAGGTTTTTTTTTTTTCTTTTTAATTACTTGACTTTCTAAGATTAACTACCTTATTAAAAAGAATTCTTGAACTACAATTTGACCCTTTACATTCAACGTATGCCTGAAATTCGTATGAATAAATATCTTTTCTTATTTAGAGCTGCTAAAAGGTACATGTATGTTAATCATAGACACAAGGACCTCCTGATGTAGGGAAGCCCTAAAATTAATTTAACTCAAAAGCTCCCGAAATGCTACCATGGAAGTTACAACCATTTAAAATCTTCAGTCCAATTACTTGAATAGAAATGAATTTAAAGCAATAGTGGAGTCGAATGCCTCTTTCATTTACATAGGCAAGGGCATGTTCAAACAGAATATATATGGAAATGAGGGCAAATGTGAAACATCTGCTCATCCTGACACTATAAATACTGCCAGCTTTGTCCAAACTGTTGGATTTATACAGACTTAAATGGCCACTTCATCCAGCAGTAAATAGAGTGTCAGAAAATTGTGTCAGTTACATTGAGAACAATGGCAGCTGAAAACATTAGGTGTGCTGATGGGGTTGCTTGCTGAAAAAAGTATTTTTTAAAAGCTTGTTTTGGGGCTGTGCTTTATGATTGGAAAAAATGTGCACTGAACATAAGTCTTTCTACCTACTGTTTACACTTTTCGAATTCATTTGTTATCAGCTGTCTGCAGCGCCTAATTATTCTCCTTTCTTGTCTCAGTTCAAATTGAAGTGAATGTTTCAAGCCAGACATTTAACAGTTTATACAGGATAATCCACTTTTTAAGACTGTTCCATTATTTCTAACCTTTTCCTTAAAAGTACTTTTAGTTACTTACGTCAGTCACTTAGGGTAACTGCTTAAAGTGAATATGAATCAAAAAGTATGTTCAGATTATGTCCACAAGTGCTACTTCTCTGCTCATGAGAATATGACTTCCTTGTTAATGAAGATGAGTATTTGAAAGGGTACTCTTTTCTCTTGCTAAATATTTTCTGGTCAATTGTATCTGAGACATATACACAAATATTTATAATATATAATATATAAATTTATCAACTTTACACATTTGTATGTATACACATATATACATGTGTGTAAAGTGGAATATAAAACCCCTTTAAAAAAGGGGATATGTAAAACAACTTGCATGGTCACAAAACTGAAGAAAGCAATTAGATCTCCCAACTTCTAGATTAGTGTGCTTTCTTCTATACTCCCTTTTTATTTTTAATTGAGGTTTAGTAGAAATTATACCATTTGACTAGAAAATTATAGGAGACCTGAAAAATCAGGTCAAATGCCTTCAAATGTCCTGTAACTTATAGGGAAGAAAATACAAAGTTAGGAGAATAAGTTTAGGTTCAATTTGGTAATGCTGACGTTCTAGCTTACAATTTTTTAAAACTCTGATTGTAATTGACTGGTTTACTCATGAATTTGGCAAACACTATCATTATCCAGGTGTAATAACAGGCGTGTGCACCATTGCCTGAGGATTTTCCTCCACACACATCCATACAGGAGCGTTTGATTCCTTAGTTAAGGGTTGGAATAACCGACATAGAAATCAGACCAAGAAACTGAAAGGACTGACTGGATAATAAACCAAATCCAGAAGAGAGTTTGGTTTGTTTCAATGAAAGAAAACCAAATGATTAATTAAATGAATGGGAAAATATGACTTTCCAATATATGCAGGGAATTTGAGTAGGAAAATCTAAATGTTCAAATCACTTAGACAAGTGAAAACTTCGGGTGGTCTCTTTTCTAAATCTCAGAACTATGTCTAATAACATGTGCCAGAATCCATGTTTCTTTTATAAAACGCCAGCACTCCTCAAACCTCAAAGACTTATGTGGGAACAAGGGATACAAACCCTTATGCAAACTACATTTATCCTGCAGCAATCCTTCCACACAGGATATTTGCCTGGAAATGAATTTACTCTATCTTATAGGCATATCCTCCAGCCAACATCAACAATGACATCAGCCATGTCTTACAAAAAATCCTTTCCTACATGTATGTTAAATATTGGATATAGACATATCTCTAAGAAAAATTTTAAATGGATTAAATATGCCTTTTTCAATCTTCTATCATCATCACATATCTATTTAGATTGAGAAGGCCAATCACCATATGCATCTGATGTTCATGATAAAATGTTGGACTGTTTTTCAAGGGCTACAATATTTAAACTTGCCATAATTAAACACACATAATCATGCTACTAATATGATGTTCAGTGTTGAAAATATAGAAAATTAGATAAGCAAAGAAAAAAGAAAAGCTACCTATAATTCAGCCATGCGAATTGTACCATATTGTTTTAAAATATTCTCCTACAGTATCACTTGAATGACTGTTTAATGGTCTAAATACAAATTACCTTAATTATTTAACTAATCTATTGTCTTTAAATTTAGGTTGTTACTAATTCCCCCCTTAAACACAATGGTGAGATTTACATCCCTCTCAATTTTATTCAAGTTTATTTCAACTGAAACTCTCTCTGATAGGACACTTTCCTCCCAAACCTCATGAACACTGAACATCCTCGCCAAACTTAGAATAGAATCTCCTCTTAATTGGCACTTTTATATTAGTGAGGTTAAACATTTATATTCACATTACCTTGTCATTGATCTCCTATTTGTGGTGGATATTGTGTTCTTGCACTTAACTTTTTTTTAAAATTTATTTTATTGAAGTATAGTTGATTTATAATTTTGTGTTAATTTCTAGTATACAGTAAAGTTGTTCAGTTATACGTAGATATACATTCTTTTTCATATTCTTTTCCATTATGGTTTATCCCAGGTATTGAATATAGTTCCCTGTGCTATACAGTATTCCCCTTCTAAATAAAAGGGCAGGGTATGGGTTATGGGTTATAAGGGCTGGAATGTTAGAAAATATTAAAAACCTTCTATCTCAATGGCGTACAAACTTTTTTTGTCTTCTTAAGCCATGAAACTTCTCCTCCAAACAAATTCTTCCTCAAAGATCTAATTCCTAAATAGATAACAGCTTGGGGACAGGAGAGGGGGGCTCCATGAAGTGGCTTCTGAAGCCATTTCTGGGGGTCCCTCTACTTTAGGTAGTGGTTCAAATAACATCAGCCTAATCCAAACACTGCCTTTTAAATTGTGCTTAACTTTTTGATTTCTAAGAACTAAGGATAAGCTAAAACTTTTATCCACTTCTCAAAAATGCTGTAGATATATTTTTCCATTTATTAAAAGTCTTTCTAATCTAGTTAGGCATTTTTGTTGTTCTATCAATAAAATTATGTAATATAGATTACATAATACATATGAAATTATATTATATAAATATTCACTCTATTTTCATCCTGAATTTTGCTTTTATTAAATTTTAACCCATCTATATTTTTGCATATATAAAAAGCTATTTTCTTCTAATAGCTCATTATTGCATCACCATTACTGAACAATCCATCCTCTTATCTGTATTAGTATGAAATGACATCTTTATAATATGTGTATAGCTTTTTAACTTAAAACATAGAGAGACTTTTTTAGGGTCAAAATTATTCCCTGGAACACCATACAAAATTCCTCAAAAATGGTGCTCCAGCACCCTTAAAGTATGTGAATGGACCTTCCCCAAAGTACTGATCATGAAAGTACTTAGAAACCTTTATTTATATGAGGACAAATTGTTCACCAAAGCAAACTTTGATAAATTTTAGACACATCATGTGGTTATTTCTTACATAAAATGAAATGATTCTGACACATAGAAATGAAAATGAGTGCAAACAGCCCTAAGCGCAAGGTTATTCACCAGCAGGACTTTTAATGACTATTATTGAATAACAGTTACAAAAAGGCAGACATGGATTCATAAACATATTTTGGATCTCCCAAACCCAAACTGTCCTCTGGGCACCTATTTTTCTTCATTTGTTTATCTTCTGAGATATAAATTGAAATAGTACTTAATCAAGATAAAGTCCTATCACTTATCACTCATTTAAAAAGAGAAAAAATAAAAGGATGCAGATCACACATCATTTAATAAGACATAAAGTTAGCAACCCCATTACCTTTACTCTTTGTCACAGTTACCCATACTTCCTGCAGACTTTATTCTGTGCAGTCTGTCTTTGTGGCCAATGACAAGTGAAACATGGAGGCTGATTGGTTGAAGGAGATGGAAGGGTATGGATGGAAAGGGGAAGAGAAGTTCCAGTCACAGTGACACGATGATTAGAAGATGGCCAATAAAATGTCAACTTACCAGACCCAACTAAAACAAAGCAAAAAAAGAAAACATGGAATAAATAAAAATAAACAGAAAATGAAACAGAAGAAGTAATAAGATTTGACTTAACAATGATCTTTCTTTTAAAATAAAATGAAGAGCACATTAGTATTTGGATACATGGCTCATACTGTCCATGAATGAATATTTGTCAGCATTTCCATCATCATCATAAATCATTTAAGAAAAATAGAAATGAATCTTAAAATCTCTACTTTGATTAAATGGCAGAGCTACAATGAATGATACCTATGAAATTATAAAACACTTTTCAATGACTTTACATTTTGCTACCAGGATTAGATAACTATATACGTAATGGGTTTAAAACACACTATAAATCTTAACTGCTAATGCTACATAGAATAGAAGTCAAGCATCTTAAGGATAAAGAAGTGTTAAATCCTGTAACTCCGCCATCAGATTAATTTTAAAAGGTTCATGCTGCCAATGATATTCTATTAAACCTATGCTTCTCATACTTGAATAAGCATAAGAATCACCCTAAGATCTGGTTAAAATACAGGTTATGATTGTATAGGTCAGAAGTGTGACCAGGGATTTTGCAGAACCCAGGTTCTGCTGATTCAGGACCAACATAGGTTGAGTAGCACGGTTAAAAAAAGGTATTACATTTGAATTCTTGCATATTTTTAATTGAGAAAGCACACAGGAAAAATGTAAACACATTATGGAAACAGAGAAAACTTTATAACACTATCTAATAAAGTTATAATCACATTACCTGTTCTCAATGCTGAAACATTGGGTATTTTAACATAGAAAGCTCAAGTATTACATATTTAAAATACTGGAAAGCAATTGTTTTGCTCTTTTAGAAACAAAGGTAATTACTGTCAAATGCAGAGCTTTTCCGTAATAGCCCAGTAGACATCCACAATACATTCTACTCAAATAAATAATGTCCGTGTCTTTCAGCAAGTCACAACTAATTAGACTTGATATACATTCCGGTACTTTAAATAAATGAACTATGCCAAGCACTGCTGCTGCGAAATGGTAGCTTTAAAATGGAGAGAGTTCTCTTGCCTATTGTTACCACATATGCAAAATTTAAAGGCAATTCAGAAGCACATTTTAACTCACACGTTCCCTTTAACGTGCGTGAAATAAATTGTCTACTTTTCACTCTAAGGTAAAAACTCTAAGCATAGCGGGCTTCCCTGGTGGCGCAGTGGTTGAGAATCTGCCTGCCAATGCAGGGGACACGGGTTCGAGCCCTGGTCTGGGAAGATTCCACATGCCGCGGAGCAACTAGGCCCGTGAGCCACAACTACTGAGCCTGCGCATCTGGAGCCTGTGCTCCGCAATGAGAGAGGCCCGCGCACCGCGATGAAGAGTGGCCCCCGCTTGCCGCAACTAGAGAAAGCCCTCATACAGAAACGAAGACCCAACACAGCCAAAAATAAATAACTATTTAAAATAGTGTGGGAAAAAAAAAAGTATTAAAAAAAAAAAAACTCTAAGCATAATTTTTCAATCACGCAGGCAAGAAAAGTTAAAAAAAGCATATTCTCATTTGCTCAGGCATAATGTTTATCATAGCATAACTATGCTATCCAGATTTGAAAACAAACAGAGGATGGGACTTGCTTGCATTTCTCATAACCTTAAAGATGATGTCTTTTAAGTGACAGGAAGAAATGTTCAGAAACTACAAGAGAGAGAACCTGACAACTGTAGCAACAGAACTTTGCTTTGAGAAAACAAAAAGTCATAAAATTATCGTTTGGGTAATCTGAAAATAAATTTGATCCCATTAGACTGATGCAGTTAAAATCAAGCCTTATTTGAAGTCAGGAGATCAGAGGAATGATTCCTAAATAGTTTCTAGTCATGTATTTTCAGTAATTTAAAATTTCTTAAACAGTTTCAAAAATATTTAACATGTTAGAAACCAAAAAAATCACTGGGAAGCAGCTCATTTAAAATTTTAAAAAGCACTTTTCCCTTGCCTATAGGTTTTACCAGCAATTGAACCATAGCAGTTGAATCTTTTAATTAAAATCCAGTGTGTTTAAGAATGTTAGGCTAATGCATTTGCATATCACATCAATGACAATTGATAACTGTAAGGTTTTTCATAGTCTATTAAGGACCCTAAAACTTATCTAAAACAACATCTAACACAGAAGCTCCTAAAACATCAGAGGTTTTTGAGAGGACCCTATCTTGAATGATCATTTAAGCTTTTAACAACCATGATTATCAGGAAGTGATTCTTCTTATCTAAATGAAAACCTGCCCATCACAATTTCATTTGTTCGAGTTTAAGTAAACAAATAAATGCCATTTATACCCTCCACATAAAATCCTTTTTCTCATTTGAAGAAAATTATCATCCCAAAATTTCTCTTCTGGACAATAAATGATAGAAATTTCTTTAAGTTTTTCTCAGATTTCCCCTTTCTCTGTATTTCTCTCGGGGTCAGATCAAAGGATTTTTTTTTTTTTTTTTTTTCCCATACAGAAAGCAGAGATCTTCTACACAACAGGCAGTGCCTATTATTGTCCGGTTAGGAAAGTCCAGAAAGAATTAGAAAAAACAAGAGTCATTTGGATCCTGTTCATTCATTATCCTCTAAAACTCCTGGTTTATGGGCTGCTTCACTCCCACCCTCCACATAACTCGTCTCAACTTTTTTTCTGCTTTAAAGGCTGGGAGCACCTCTATCCCAGCTCCCCTTTCTCCCTAAGAAAGACGAAAAGCCTGTCTGTCTCTATCTCTAATAAAACAATAAAACAATAAAATGTTAGCTCTGGAAGTGACCTTAGAACTTATCAGTCTAACCCTACCTTTTTGCATGAGAAAACGGACAACCTAAATTGTTAAATAACTTTCTCAAGGTCACAGATGACTAACCAAAGGCTGTCTTCCAGGTCTCTCGACTAAATCCAAGTCTGTACAAATTTCCCTACTAGTTAATCAGTTTGGGGAGAACTATATGCAGTAGGACACAGAATCTATTTGATTTTACATTTAAACTATCATAAACTGTTTAATCTAAAATCATTACTACCTACACATAAAAATAGTTTTAAAGAATTCCTCATGACATTAAAAAATCTTTAAAGAATATCTAGCTAGAGTTTTAAAAAGACATGGGAAACTAACAGGTGAGAAGAAAACAGACTTAAAGCCTCTTAAGAAGTTCACCTTTTTGGAAAAAAATGTAATGCAATCATTTCTTAAGGGTGAACCAATTTTAATCATTTCTTGTCTTGAACTCACTATAAATTGAATAAAATACTACTCTTTCGAAGCATGAGAATAATATCTTAACAAAAATACTTTTTAAGGTAAATGTGTCAAATAGGAAGGTAAAAAAAACTTTAAAAAATAAATATATATTTTTAAGAGGAAAAAACCTTACTAGTTTTTTTTTAACATTGCAACATTGTGCAGATTACAATCCATCTCCAGGAACAGCTTTAAATTTCCTTATATTGGAGGGAGTTTGGAAAGGCGTGAGGGATTAGAGAATTTGCCACAAAGTTGAGTTTGTATACAAAGCATACTGTTTTCACCTAGATTTTATTTTCTTGGGGTTGGGTGGGGGAGGAAGGGAAGTTAATCAAAGTCTAAATATATATATATATATATATATATATATATATATATATATATATATATATATATATAAAATACACGTTAATTATATAATTTTATAAAACTCTGGTTCTCTTTTGAGTCTAAAAAAGAAAAAGAATAGCTTTCTTCCAAATATTTGGAGATATACAAACATTATACACTTGACTAACAGTTTATAGAAAAAGAACTGTTCAAAAAGTTTGAGAGAATTTAGCCCCTTGCTCTCTCTCTGTCTCTCTCTGTCTCTCTCATCTCTCTCACAAACACACACACACATACACACACTTCGAATAAGAGATTTTCTTCCTCATTTGAATGTGTCATCAAAGGGCTCCAGATTATCTAATTAGTTTGAAATCTTTTGTATTCTAAGAATGTACATTGTTCAGACAATAATTTCTAGGTATAAATGAGAAGAAGCTAAGAGAGAAAAGAAACAAAAATGAAAATAAGGAAGCAAAGAAGGAAAGAAGGGAGGGAGGGAGGAAGGGAGAAAGAAGAAACTCATTTCTTCTATCTGCTTGTCATATTCAGGAGACATGAGTCAGAAAGATGACAAATGTTTGAAAAAATTATACAGAAGCTGGAGGAAGAGGCTTTTTTTGGTCTGAGAAAATAAGTTAGCCGGACAGATACTTAAGAAGTCTTCAGATTATGTCTAATAAATACAGGGACCAGCCAATCTTAATAACTACTTAGGCCAGAAGAGAAGAAGATAATGGGCCTAAATAATAGCATGAACGACTTAGGAAAAGTATAGAAAAGAAGCAGTTAACAGTAAAGGTCACTGAACCATGAATTGGTTGCCAACTGTGATGTCTCTAGAGGTCTTTAAAAATGGGATTTATTTCCATTTGGCCACAACAGTTTAGCTATATAACGCTGTCTGGTAAAGAAATAGAGTAGTTGACTCTTAAAGTGCTTTCTACGCTATGATTTTAAGACTGTGGAAATTCAGAGGTAAAGCAAGACAACAGATATACCCCTCTGCTTGCAATATTTTTCCTTCAGATTATGTATACCGAAATGTATACTCTAGTAGAAAATGTCCTGGAAAATATTCTTTTCAGTTAATATTACCTAAAGTTGATGAAGTACTTTATATACATAGCTCATATGATAAATCCAGGAGATAGCAGAAAATTCCAAGAAAGTAAAATATTTGCATGATTAGCACAACATTAAAATTACAATTTTGGTATTTCCACATTGAAATCTCAATTTTTGAAGCATAATGGCAAAAATATTTGAGTTTATCCTTACAAATTAAAGTACTGAGATTCTTCACTATTAGCAATGGGCTATACAATTATTTGTACTGTAATGACAGAAGATTTCACAGTATCTGGGTCTAAAATAATTTAAGTATTCTAAACTCTTAGAATGGCCCTATAGAATATTTCATACTTAAGCAAATTTACAAACAGTAGGACCAATCCTACTAGCAAATATCAGAGAACAGCAGCTTTCTTAAATGGGCTACCAATGAAATCACCCTGACTATGGAATTCTTCTGCTAATTCATTTTCATTATTAGTAGCTAAATTGTAGTGAATCCCTAAATTGATGTGATTTTTTTCATTCTCATACACAGTGCTTTTTGAACAGCAGGGCTCAATTAACAAATCTGACAGACTAGAATTGTAAATACCACCTTCCAGAAGAATATGAATGGAGTAAAGTAATGAGTTACAAGAATTTTTTGAGAAGAAACACATTTTTATTAAAACAGAGGAACACTCAAATTTTCAAGTAGTGGAGTATCTATATTTGAACTGACAAATCCCAGTCACTGGTACACCAGAGAAATTATATGCATAGATACTCATGAATGATAATATCTCTAACAATTAAAAACCCTCAAGATATTTTAATACTAGGTATGATTTCTTTTTAGGGAAAAGATTGAGTTTAACATAAAAGCCTGTCATTACATCTTTCAACTTTTCAGACATAAAAATAGAGTGATTAAGAGGAACATTTTTAGAATATATTTAATGGATACATAAAATACCATGAACTTTTCCCCTCCGCTCAAATATCTCACTTTATTCTTTAGATCAGTGGTTCTGAAGACAATTCTAATTGTCACAACTGAAGGGGGTGCTGTTTCCGGCATCTACTAGGCAGAGGTCAGGGATGCTGATAAACATCCTACAATGCACAAGACAGCTTCCCACAACAAAGCATGATCCAACCCAAAATGTCAGTAGTGCCAGGACTGAGAAACCTTGCTATCTGCACAAAATACCTTGCACTATGCCTGACACGTTACAGGTACTCAGAAAAAGTTAATATTCTTCTTCTTTTCCTTCTGCTTCTACAAATGTCCCCACTGTCCCCAAAAGCAGTTATTAAATGGTGCAACTTAGTTATTTGCCTGCTAAAGAGTCTGAGGTTGAAATGCAGCTACCCAGCAATCTATGATAACGTGTATGCCACCAGACGTAGGATCTCAGGATCATAATTTTGGTGGTAATACTCCCTAAGACAATTTAGAAAGCCAGAAACCTAGATCTTTCCTCTCCTTCTTCCGAGAGATACACAATTCATTACCAATTCCATAGTTTTTATTTCATAACTATTTCTCCATTCCATCCACCTCTTTCTATCTCTATTGCCACCACCCTGGACAAGTTATCCACCAGCATTCACCCGAACTAATGTCTTGCTTTTTTCCATTCCAACCTCACAATTCAGCCACAATGATTAAAAATAAACTAATCTGATTATAGTACTTTTTTGCTTAAAACCCTTCAGTATGGTCCCATTGCTCTTAAAATAGAGAGCAAAATCTCTAACATGACCTCATTATGTAACTCTTCGGTGTCTTCTCATAGCCCTTCCCCGCCTCCACCTCCCTATCTTAGCCCCATAGATTTTCTTCTCATCCTCGAGTACATCTTGCTCCATCTTCCTTCTGCTTCTGTTTATGCTGTGCCCTGGGATCCTCCCCCTTTTAATTCCTACTCACCCTAGCCCTCAGCTCAAAAACAAATACTTCTTCAAGGAGCTACCTCTAAATTTGATACTAAATCTTATCGGAATGCTATATGTTCTCACAGCAACCTTAACTTTTCTCCTTGAGCACTTACTATAGTTTTAAATTATACATTTGTGATTATTCTATAAATGTCTGTCTCTTAAACTAGCCTATAAGCTCCATGTGGGCAAGTATTTAACCATTTTGTTTGCCATCATTTCTCTAGAACTTATCAAGTTGAGGACATTATTCACATTGTAAATATCTGTTGAAAGAGTGAACAAATGACAATAATGTCCCCATCGCCCAGTTGAAAGCACTTTCTTCCTCCCTGGCCTATCTGTACAAATCCACTTTTCATATTCTGCTGATGCTGTAGACATCTGTGTATATCTCTCTTTATCAATAGGCTGTAATAAGCTCCATGAAGGCAGGCTCCGTGTCTTATTACCTGTGCATCCTTCACAGTGCTTAGCATATTGTTTTATACACAGAAGGTGCTCAAGAATTTGTTTAGTTGAAAATCTGGAACCCTTACCTTCAAATGGCATCATTCATGGAGGGTCAGCGTTAAGGTACATGATGGCATAATGATAAAATTATTCAATAATGATAAAATTAAACAACTTTGGATCAAGATTCTCTGCAAAATCAATCAGATCTATCCTGCATAAATCACATAACCTTTCTACATCTCAGTTTAATAAAGAGCCATCAATGTTAGCTAACTATGTGTCAGATCATACACTAGAAACCTTCTCAGTAACTCTGTAGAAAAGAGTTCAATATGCCAATTTTGCAAAGGGAGAAATGTGAAAATTAAGTAATTTTCTTGAGGTCACACATCAGGTAAGACATGGAAGATTGGAGCTCAGGTCTGTCCAGCTCTTTAAATCCTTGCTATTTTTACTACCTTGCATGACTTGTTTGTTTGAAATTTTTAAGAAAGTGTTAAATCTTATTCTAATGTAAATTTGGTTCTGAAATCTTTTGGCTCCATGATCTAAGCGAAGTAACTTTCAGTAAGACATTATTTACAAAGTAAATCATCAACATAATGAAAAGGCAACCTACTGAATGGGAGAAAATATTTGCAAATTATATTTCTGATAAGGGGTTAATATCCAAAATATATTAAAAACTCATACAACTCAATAGCAAAATACCAAATAATCTGATTAGAAAAATGGGTAGAGAATCTGAATAGACATTTTTCCAAAGAAGATATATAGACGGCCAATAGGCACATGTAAAGATGCTCAACATCACTAACCATGAGGGAAATGCAAATCAAAACCACAATATCACCTCCCACCTCTTAGAATGGCTAATTATTAAAAAGACAAGAAATAAGAAATGTTGGCAAGGATGTTGAGAAAAGCAAACCCTTGTGCACTGTTGGTGAGAATGCAAATGAGTGCAGCCACTGTGGAAAACAATATGGAGGTGCCTCAAAAAATTAAAAATAGAACTACCATATGATCTAGCCATTCCACTCTAGGGTATGCATCCAAAGAAAGCAAAAACACTAGTTCAAAAATATATACATACCCCATGTTCACTGCAGCATTATTTACAATAGCCAAGATATAGAAAACATCTAAATGCCCATCACTGGATGAATGGATAAAGAAATGTAAACTAACTAAATGAATACACACACACACACACACACACACACACACACGCAATGGAATATTATTCAACCATAAAAAGAAGGAAATCCTGTCATTGAGACAACATGGATGGACATGGAGGGTATCATGCTAAGTGAAGTAAGTCAGACAGAGAAAGAAAAATACCAAATGATCTCACTTACACGTGGAATTTAAAACAAAAAATAAAAAAACAAGTCCATAGATACAGAAAACAGATTGGTGATTGCCTAAGGTGAGGGTGAGGAGTAGGTGGAATGGAGGAAGGGGGTCAAAGTTACATATTTCAAGTTATAAAATAAGTAAGTCATGAGGATCTAATGTACAGCATAGGGAATATAGTTAGTAATACTCTACTGCATTCTTGAAAGTTGCTAAGAGAGTAAATCTTAGAAGTTCTCATCACAAGAAAAATTTTTCTAACTATGTATATGGTGATGGATATTAACTAGACTTACTGCACTGATCACTTTGCAGTATATATAAATATAGAATCATTATACTGTACACCTGAAACTAATATAATGTTATATGTCAATTATACCTTAACAAAAAAGATATTGTTTAAATGCACAGTATATATTAATATATTAAATTAACATGGGTACATAATCTGCTTCACATATGGGCATGTTTCAAACATATAAAAAGGTTTTAGGGGAGGAAATGACTCATGCTATATTTTATTTTCTCATTAAAAAAACAAAAACCAATGTCCAAACAGCCAATTCCATCTCTGAAAGATGATATGATGCAACCTTTTAGGACAACTACCGTAAATGTCAAATGCACGCAGTCAAGTATCAAATGTATATGTTCACAGTTTGCTATACATTATAAAGACATCTCTGACCTCAGTTTTTTCATCAGTAAAACAGAGCCCCCATCCATGTCTAACATTCATAATCTCAACAATCCAGCACAGGAATTATGTAATTTACCATTATTTCCAAGAAGCCTATATCAGGCCAAAATTACTGATCATCAGTTATATTTAGTCATTTAGTACACTTGGGGGGAATAAAAAACCTGAGGAAAAACACAAGAGCACACCTCATCTCTTTACTAATGACCTAAAAAGAACACTGTTTGAAATGACCATTCTACCATCCACAATGTTAACTTTTTAAAAGCACCTTTGTAAAATGGTCATATCTATCAGTTTTAGTTGTGCAATGCTCTAAATTTTCTCCTAATGACACTGACCACACAAAATAAATGTCCTACAGCTAAAGCTAACCTTAACAACCATTTATGGATTTTCCTACTCTTGTAATTCTGTTATAAAGCAATTACTCAGCTACATTTTGTCTTATTTTAGTATTTTCTACAGGTGCGTTTATACTGGCACATTATTTATCAAGTCCTGAGAATAACAGTTTAAAAGCAAATTAAAGTGCTCGTGGTATTTTAATCAGTTTTGCAAACTTTAGGTATGACATTAAAAGGTAGTAACTTCCAATTTATACAGAATCTTTTTAAAAAATGAAATAAAAAGAAGCATATTATATTTTGAAATTATTGAAATAAGGCTCAAAGGACACCAGCTGCTGCTGGTATAACTATTCTAACGATGACCCTAATGTCTGGAATATACTGAAATGATTTGTGAATCTATAAGGATGAATACTGTTCAGTGGAATTTTTCATTCTGTGTATACCTATAAAATATTTAAAACGATAGCAAGCAAATAATAAAATTTGATACATATGGATGCATAAAAAGACCATTTTTCAAGTATCTTGCATATTTAATTTACCCAGGGTTCATCATAAGGGTGTCCTTGATGTCAGTTAGTCTAAAATTATTCTCTTTATGATTATTCTCTCTTAAACAATGACTTACTTCAATCACTTTATGTCCTAATAATTCTGGACAAAATAGGATACATCAATGTAAATTAACTTAGAATTAATTCTTTTACATTAAAGTACACACAATACCACAAAATTCCAATGTTTAAAGTTATGTGAGATTGTTAGTAATGAATCTAATGTTTTAAAATGAGCTACCCATTAATGACTAGAGCAAAAATCTAATTTATTTCATTCAAATTTCATTCTCAGGCTGAGTAATGCAGATTGTGTAGATTCACACAACTCAGTTACATATTTCCAGGTTGATGTCATTAGTTCAGAATGTAGGTTGCTAAAGACAGTTGCTAAGTTATACATCTATGTAACTGAGCAACGAGAAAACCTTATCCACTGTTATGTAGATGAATAAATCACAATAAAGCTCAGAACATAACGGAAGACCCATGATGTGCTATTTACTAGTGTGGTACTGTGTCATTATTTGTCAGAGAATCATCTTGTGTATCAATTATTTCTTGTACCTGACTGCTCTACTTATTTCTTCAAATACTTGCTTGGCAAAAAACATTAAGAGAGTGTTTCAAGTTCTCTGTAGGAAGGCTATGTGGAGAATTGCTTTTTCTTTTGATTAATTTTTAAGATTTATATCAGTTTGTTTGAAATAACTAAAGGCAACCCAAAACCTTCATGAGTAAATGAAAGAAATCTAAGAGAATGTCACATCTTCAACAGTCATTAGGGTTAAAATGGCTATTTCTGAAAGGCTATAAGAACACAAGAAGTTCTTTACTTTATCCTTTCTACAAAAAAAAAAAAAAAAGGAAAAGAATCATAGGCCATAATGCTGCTGGGTCTCAATCAAATCAAATAGCATAAAAAAAACCCAGCAGGAGTGGAGCTCGGCATCCTATTTATGCCACTGGATCAGAACAGTTAGGAGAGGAAGCCATTCTCACAAATCATTCTCTTGTTAAATTCTGTAGTGGGGCTTCATTAAACCTCTTGGCTGATAGCACTTGACTTTCAGCCTGTTCACAAAGAGCTCAGCTGGCAATACTGACTCTTTACTTCAATCACACATTGTCTTTTGGGTTTTCTTTTTATAATCACTAATCTTTTTTTTTAAATTCTCATTAGCTCCTCAAATCTTCAGTTAAATTTTTTAAATCGTTATTTTAACTACAAAACAAGCAACAACAACAACAAAAACACAAAATCCACAACAAATCCTATAAGGGAGGCATTCTGAATAAGACTCTTGAGTTCAACACTGAGTCTAGCAATACATACATACAGGAGGCGGTAAATTTATATATGACACTGCGTGTGTGTGTGTGTGTGTATCCCAATCCCTGGAGCACTGTTTACTCTAGTACCACTGACTTTACTGGGCCTTTGTGGATTGCTGCCATGTGTGATGAAGAATCATTCCCCAAAGAACCAGTCTGCCATATCTTGTCAGAGTGTGGCAGACATGTCACACACATATCAAGGTTCTTAAAGTCATCAAGTAAAGCTTTGGGGGCCTTAGAATATGTGTTTCATCCAAACGTTGAACTCACAGTCCTTTTTTTAAAAATCTGAAACACTTTATTTACCATTTCATAATAGTGAATTCACAGTTCTTAACTAAAATCTTGGATTATAGTAAACCTGACTTGAGCCTGCAAAAGGGCCATCTGACACTATTAGTTTTGGCTTTGACTCAAATAACCATGTTATTGGTCAGAAACAATGTACTATTATACTGCCAGCTTTTCTGAAATCAGCAATTTAAGCAAACTGTTCCAACAAATGATTTAAATGAAGTCTACATCAAAGAAAGGAAATTCAGAACTGAAGGGTCCAGTTTTTTCTCTCATTACTTCTTTACTGTCTAGATATTATACCAGCTCTAAAAAGTCAGATGACTCTTACCCTCTATCAGATCTCATATGCTGATAGAAAGCTTTAGCCTGGTGAAGCCTGTTTATGGGAACTACAAATTTACAAAACAGGCTTTCTTTCCCCCAGAGTTTGTTTTTGAATGCAAGTTTATTAAAGTTTATCCCTCACTACTGGCAGTAAAATCCACAGTAAGTTACATTGTTTAATTTTCACTTAAATTTTAATTTTACATTCTGAAATAATTATATAGTGGTCCATAAAAAAAAAAAAAAAGCCATGCACATGACATGTTGCATTGTGTGGGATTAACATGTGGTTTGGTAAACTTCAAAGTTGCTATTTCACATCTTAGAAAATGTTCAATGCACAAATGCACATTTCTTTTAATGGACTATGTCTTCTGATTCATTTTCAAGACTATTAAAGTTTTAAATTATATGGAAGTTATTACTGGGGACCATCTATCCACATTATTTTTATCTCTAGTTTCAACTGGTCCAATATATGGATTATATTTATGGAAGGTGCAGTGAAGGGATTCAATATTATTCATTTTATCAGGAAATTTAGCAGCATTGAACATATAAGGGGGGATAATAATTATGTTTAAAGATCAAAAGGAATCATGTTACTTACGGATCTGTTTAATAAAAAAAACTACTTTGGTCTCAAATGCATATCAAATACACACAATTAATAAAAACAAAAAAGTATTTTTACCTAATGTAGATATTTTTGTGTTATACCTAACTTTTTTCTGTTTCTTAAAGCAACTAGAATAAAAATTGACATTTTTTTAAACCACAATTACAGAAACCTTGATAGTCATTGTTTATTGAAAAGCATTTATTGTGTGTCTATATAAAGTATAATGGGAGATGCACACATGACTCAGACTTTAATCTTTTTATACAGCCAGTGATAAGCAGCTAAGAGCACTAAAGCTACATAAAGTCCTGATATATACACATATAAAGACACATGACTGAAATGACTCCTTCTCTTCTTCTGCCTTCTTCATATCACCTTTATTGCTTCTCCTTTTACTGAGCATTTAAATGCTTCAAACAATGTGCTAAGCATTTCGTATTTATTAGCTCATTTAATCTCCACAAAATCCTACGAGGGAGACATTTTTACTCCCCTTTACAGAGGAGAAAACTGAGAATCAGAGATTTAACATCTTGTACATTCAGTTTTTGAATCCATGTGTGTCTACCAGAAAAGACTGTTAGTTCTACCCTACAGAACATTTCCTAAAGCAGCAGCAAAAAAAAAATATTGAGGACTGATTTTGACAGACCTCAACAACAAGGAATCACAGAGAATTATAATTGCAGAAAAGCAAAACAATTACCAAATTCTACATTAATCAGCAACCAAAAATTTCAAATCTCTATGGTCAAAATAAATATTACTGAGACTCTAATGGGTTTTTAGTGGTTTTGGAAGAAGAGATGAGAAGAATAATCATAACAACCATCATTTTGCATAAGCACTTCATAATCCACAAACCACTTTTATGAGAATATAAGTACTTTGTTAATTATCTTTTTAAAACTTTTCTATCACCTTTGATGTTTATAGTCTGTGTACATTCATTTTTTTCAACAGATGAGTATACTAAAACTCAGAGAAGTTAAGTGACTTGCCCAGGATCCCACAGCTGGTATGTATCAGGGCAGCCCTTGATTCACTCAGACAGAAAATGTTACATGAGCACCAAGGATTCTCCTAAGACTGCAATAAGTAACGAGACTAAGAAGGTGAAGTAAATAAAGTGTGCCTCTAAGGAACTCACAGTCAAATGGGGCAGATATTGAAATGCAATAAGGGTGGCAACAGCATGCGATGGGTCCATGAATGTGCATACCTAACCTGACACTGGGGTGAGGACTGCCTGCAAAGCTTCCTGGAAGATGCCTGCCTAAGCTGGATCCAAGGATAGGAGTAATTAGCAAGTAGAAGATGGGTCAGTGGGGGCAGAGCATTTTAGACCAAAGGACTAACATAAAGAAAAGCCCAGACGTAAGCTCCATGGTGGTATTTACATGAAAAAATATGTAAACAATATAGTGTTACTACCCTGAAGGGAGTAGCAAGAGGGGACTAAGTAGCCAGGCAGAGCAGTATTTAAGTATTTTGAACCTCATCTGGAGAGATGGGAAGCATGACAATGTTTCATGAATGGAACTAATGCAATTCGATTTGTGTTTTAGGTCAATGTACCTGTTGTATGGAGGATGGATTCTATGGGACAAGATGGAGGCAAGGAAACTGGTTAGATGTTAAGTTTCACTGCACAAGAGATAATAAAGCAGTGATAAGAAGATAAGAGAGGTGTTGAGAGTTGAGAAATATTTAAAAGGCAAAATAATAGGATTTCAAGGTGATTGACATTCGAGAAATGGAAGAGTAAAGCATGACCCCACCAGCACCCAAGCTGCCTACTACTGTGTATTTGCAGGTTGCATGGCCATCAACTGAAATGAAGAGTACGGAAGAATTCAACTTCTTATTCCTCGTCTGCTCCTGTTTTCACTGCATCGCTACTATTTCCTGTGAATTAATACTCACACACTGGGTTAGGAGAATCTTAAAAGCTTAGCCAAACCTCTGACTGTTGCTTCTTGTTTTACTGGAAATCATAACTATTGATCAATTCCTAGTTCATTGGGATATTAGCTAGGGGTCATTTATTAACTATAGTGCCCAAGATATTTCAGCAGTTTTTTTTTTTTTCTTTTCCTTTTCCTTTTTTTTTTTTCTTTTTTTCTTAGGCATGCAGTTCACCAGCAGCAAGGAGAGAAGCTGTAAGAAACACTCCATCAGTAGCAGTTAAGTCAGCCAAAGGACTGCACTGGTCTTTTTTTCTGCCTTGTATCTCTCCGGTCTCACATCAATCTCAGACTTCAAGGTTCAGCCTTCCAGAGGCTGTCAGTAGCTAACCAATCCTAACGGGGAAGTGCTCTGTTCCTTCACTGCAGAGTAGGCATAATGCTTATGGGAAGCATCAGACAAAATAACAGTTCTTCAGAACAGAATAGAACACACATCTTTTTGATGATCATTTGAACATTCCTATTGTATGCCAAGAATACATTAAAGAGATATCAACATCATTCATGATACCATATTTTAGAACTAAAAAAAAAAAAAAAAAAACAACAAAAAAAAACAGGTGATGAAATTGAGAGAATGGAGTAATTTCACAACAAGGGAAGAAAAATGGATAAGCGCTTATGAGAAAAGAGCTGGGATTTCACAGAAATCCCAATTGTCTGGTAACAGAGCATCACCTGGTTTAGAGATGTTTGGCATCTGCCTTTTCTTTTAACAGAGCTGTTGCTGAAAGGGCAGAAAAGCAACTGTTTCTTGAGCTTCAAAGAATAACTGGTCCCTGGGAGAGGCCTGTGGAGGAGTGCAGTGGGGTGTGAAGTAAACGTCCAGTTTCCTGTGTCTGACTGGCTCAGCACTTAGGGCTAAAGGGAAATGGGAGGACTAAATGTCTTTTAGTGCCTATTGTAAGAAAGACAGACAAAAATGGGATTAGATTTTCTTAATGGTTCAAGTCAGCACAGATAAAATGTGATTGCTTGGGAAATGGCTGGTATATGGAAGTTTGTTTTCAGTTCGGTTTCCTGTGACAGACATAGCGATGGGAACACGATCACTCTGGTGATAGAGAGTCACAAATTTACTTTGTCAATGAAATTGTGACAGTAATAAGAGCTGCTTTATCTGTGAAGTTGCAAAGGGAGTGGAAAGATTAATAATGCCATCGAGTTTGCCTTGTTTAAGCAGTGAGTATCACTGAACCAAAGAATTGTAAGAAATCTTAGAGGTAGAGGACAAACTTGGAAATGGGAGAAATTCGGAGTTTAAACTCTGTGTGGCTTTATCTTCTATCTTTCTTTCAGAAGAGCACACCTCAAAAATGGAATTATTTAAAAAGCTACAGACTTGATTGTCATCATAAATAATTACTAATTTTAAAGGTTTTGCTAGTAATAGAATGATAAAGTTATTTTTCTGCCTTTATTTTTCTTTTAAGTGTTTTGAGGCTGCATCCACCATGCTTTTCTTAAAGGCTACCTTCAACAAAGAAAAAAAAAAGTACCCACTTTTTTAATTACTATGAATTGGTTCAAAAATGAAAACAAGCAGGAAAATTTACATTGGCTACCATGTGATTCCAAGAACAACCTCAAGGCCCACCTGGCAAGCATCTAATAAAGACCTAATGGGTTTAGATTAAGATAGTAAAATAATGTAAAACAAACCTGCAACCATTCTCAGAGCACCAAGCAGAGGCATAAATTTTAGCAGTTTCAATGGCACACTGTTTAAAAAATCTGGCAGGGTGCCCCACTGCATCTATTTTGTTCAAGTTAGACTTTACATTTTATAGGTATGTCACAACCTATAAAATGGTTATAAATACTACAGTATATATCTTTTTCCTTAAACGATGGGGCCATTATGCAATATGAAACACTAGTTCAGAAGATAACTCATTCCTACTGTGACAGCTAGCAATCCTAATACTTGTCGAATTGAGACATTAAAATGCAAATATCACAATATAATCAATCAAAATTGAGATGGAATGTCTTTAAAAAGATGCCTGAATTTGTTTGTGTATTTTAGGTTTACAAAGAGAATTCTTGAGGAGGTACATAGATATTATTACAGTATGGAGGGAAAATGAGGCAGACAAACATCAGGCGTAAATGTAACAACATTGATGATTTACATTTAGAGGTAATAAAGTTTTGATTATTCCAGAAAATGACAGAATATCAAGTTCAGGTTAACTCAATTTTCTGGTTAACTGGGAGTTAAACAGAAACACTTCTCTGTTGTGATCATTCCAAACAGCATTACTTCACCATTTTTTATTGGTCATGTAATGGACATTAATTATTTTTCAATAGGTCAAATTACTGCAGAGTCTCTGAGTCTCTGCTGAACGTTTTTTCATAACAATAACACTCCATTGCACATAAAATGTAATCGGTTTTTGAATCATTTCTATTCCCAAGTGGTCGTAATTTTCATTAAATTATCTAGTTATTTTGCAAAACCTCACATTAAATCTAGCACTAGTTTTGATGGCACTAACAAGATTTAACACATTTAGTTTAAAAGCCAATAAAGTTTTTTTTTTAATAAAAATGTAATGCTTTCTATTTGAGAAGAGTTTTAATAATTTGTTACATAATAAATTATCATGATTATATTACTACTTCAGATTTCTCATTTACAATAGCAAAGGAAGAACTACCTGTCTAGAATTATCTGAACATTACTATTTTTCTTATGAAATAACCAATAACTATTAAAAGTAAGCGATAAAGCTATCACTAATAATAACGCTTATATAACACTCCTTATTTATAAAACACTCTGTAAGAGACAATATGTTAAGCTTTATATATATATAATTTAATTTAATCCTTATAAAAATGCTGTGAGGTTGGTATTACTGTACCCATTTTACACATGGGGCAACTGAGACTCATGAAATTTAAATAACCTTTTCTAGGCCACACAGTTGGTAAATGACAGAAATAGGATTCAACTACATTTTGTCTGACTCCAATGTCTATACTCTTCGCTACACAATTCTCTGTAACACACTTCGTCCAGCCCTGGTAATTCCCAGACTCTAGAGCAATTTTTTAAAGCCCTTTATTCTTTCTGTCAGCTCATCAGGTAACTCCTCATTCCAGAGACTGATGAACTTGCTTGAAAACAAAAATAAAAACAAATTTCTGTGCTCTAACCCAGATCTACTAAATCAGGTTCTCCAAGGGCATGCTTGATAATCTGTATATTTAACAAGCTTCAGATAAGCTTAGATATACACATTCAGATAAGATCAGATAACAAACTTCATCTAAGTTTAGGAAACTCTGTCCAGCCCCAGGTTTTACTCTGTTCCTTTCAAACACAGACCACCAGGCAGCCATCAGAGATGATAATCTCTTCAGATCTGATCCAATGTAACCTACTGTTAGCACTCAGGATCAAAGTCACCAGAAGATGCTTGAATTTCCCCTGGGACATACTGTACTGTGATATTTCTACCACTCAAGCAGAAGGTTGGAGTTCAGATGCATATTTCAAATTGTAACAAGTATTTATTGTTACATAAAGTGCCTACTAGATGCCCAGTACCATACTAAGGACTGTGAAAAATACACAAGTAGAAAAACCAAAGAAATCATGAGTTGAGAATGGAATACTTGAGGAAATACATACAGAGAGAGTCTCTAAAAGAGCAGAATTGGGATTTCAAAAAATATATATATATATCAAAAAAAGGAAGTAATTCTCAAATGAGGGTTAATTTTTAAATGTTAGAACTAATCATATCTGTACTGGGGGTGAAAATCAAATGCTCACCCTTATTTAAGAAAGTTTTTTTCCCAAAACTGCTACCTGAACACAGGGTTCTGTTGTCCAACATCAATTCTCAAAATTAAATATTTATTGCATGAGGACTGAGGAAAAGGAAGATTATTTTTAAGCCCATACTGACTCCAATAGTGCCTCAAAAATGAACCACAAATAAAATACAGAAATCAAAAACAACTATGCTGCTGAATTTCTAATAATTGTTTCCTGCTATCAAATGTATTCATTTCTGATTAGTTTCCTTTGTAGTAACTAATATTTTTCTATATTCAATCTCAAAGGAAAAAAATACATAACTTCTCAAGTTTCCCTTGAAAAGTTTCCTGTGTTTTTTTTCTTAGTTATCTTTTGCTGTTGGGAATCATGTTACTTTGTTTGACATATTGTGTATATTATTCTAGCATGTTAAAGGTATTTTCACAGTGATGTTAATATGCATATTTTATTTTAATAGTTGAATAAATTAATAACTTCTCAACAATACACAGATCTTTCATAAGTTTATAGAAGACCCAATGCAGTTGAAATAAGAACTTCTAAATTCCTTAAGTAGTTTCTGGATTTGATCATTTATACCCAGTTTTCACTGAAATCCAGGCTTAGGAGCAAGAATTCCATATGGAAAACTAAAGGCTGAATTAACTTTGGAACTGAGTATAAAATTGCAGGAAGAAACTCTATTTTGATTTCAATGTCTACTGTAGACACAGCAGAATGCCTATTATTTATAAAAGCATCATCTCTCTGACTAATATAATAGACAATCAACCTCCCTGTCACAATGGCCTGGAGATAGACACACCTGTTCATGTCTTGTATTCATCCTGGGCTACTTTCACTCCCTCCGGAGGGCTTCTGAACTTGAACTTGACATCTCTTAAATTTATGCTTTCTCTAAATGTAAAGGGGTTTTCTTTTCTTATAGTTTTAGGCTTATGTGGAGTTCAAGTCTAACTTAGATTAAAGAGAAGTAGTCTAGGCCTTAGAAATTCAATGTTTGTTCTTGATCTTTTCTTTTTTTTTCTTTTGTTTTTATGAGGTTGAGCTAAAAACCCCAAAGTGGGACATAATGGCTTTAGAGACAGGAAGGAAATATTCTTTATTCCTTTTTTCTACTGTAAAAAGCCCACAAGGCTCTTTTGTAGAAAGCCCACAGTAGAAGCTCTCCTTCAAAAGCCACCTTTTTCTTCGTAATAGCCTTAGAGGAGACAGTGCTCAGAAAAGATGACAGAGCAAGTGTTGCTAATGTCATACTCAGAAACAAGCTAAGTGGTTTACCGCCAAAATCCCTGTTTACTCTATATTCGTGTCAAAATATGGAATTTTTTTCACCAACAAAATGTTCTTTAAAGGTCACTGTCTCTCAAATTCCACAATAAACAATTTGTCCTTAAAAAGGAAAAAAATGAGAGAAAGTTCTCAGATGATACATAGTAAGAAATAATCAGTATGACATCATGGAAAAAGGGGAAAAGGGATTATGAGAATGAAAAACATGTGAAATTATGGAGACAAAGGAGGTGACAGAACCATTTCTGCATATCAGTTTAAGATGTGACTTTGACATTCAAAAACTTGTAGCCAAAGAATATGGCACCCATTTTGGCTCACATCACACCAAATAATAACTCTTCATCAAAATTAGCAAAGTACAAATGCAATTCATTCACTCAACAAATATTTATTGAATGTCTGTTAAGTCACAGGCACGGTGTGCACAGAAAAAGACTGCAAGAGTCCCTACTCTATGGATGGATCTTACATTCTAGCGGGAAACAGAATCTTTTCACTTTTTTGTTCTGAACTGTACAGACCCTTGAAAGTGCATGACCTGAAGGAATGGTAGACTTATTTTCATTGAAAGATCAAGTTTTCGCGGCAGTAGCTGTCATTTAATTAAAGCTCTATGTTTGAAGACCCAGAGATTAAAGCACATTCCCCTCCTCTACTTGACCAAGACAATGCTCTCATAATTTTGAAAACTTAGTTCAATTTCCTGTAACAGACACTTACAGAGCTCCCATAGGCAAAACAATCATTTCCTTTAAACATGTTTGGAATAAAGTATATATATAGCGTTATTTAAAGTCTATATTTTATATAGACTACTCTAATATGTAATATTTTCAAATATCAACAGTATCTCATATAATAAATCAACCACAAAAAATGTTCCCCAAACCTTACCTTGGACAGTCAGAGTAGCAGAGGCTTCAGCTTTTCCAACCATATTTTCCGCAACACAAGTATATGACCCCGTGTCACCAGCCATCACCTTCCGAATTTTCAAGGTATGATCATCTCTGATTTCATATCTAGTGACATAACAAAAGAAAGCACAGTTAAGTGACTTTCTACTTGAAAGAATCCATCATTACAAATATGTATTTAGGTATCAAATCACAGGCAACATTCTCTTCAGAGAATTTGAAGCAGAAGGTAAATAATGCAGCATTCCTCTAAGTAAGCATGCACGTAGAAAAGAGCACTTCTTTTACATTCGTGTGGGCAAAAATATTAAAACTACTTTTTAACAGAATATTTTTAGGCAAAGTTGACGCTTATTTGTTTATTTTCTCAAGCTCCTGTACTCATACTAAAATTTAAGTGACCATTAAATAAATTTTTATTATATGTCAGACTTTAAGCGTTTTGTAGGTTCTATCTTTTAAAATTCTTATAACACCTTATGAAGTATTATGCTCATCTCCATTTGGCAGATGAGAAAATTGAGGCATAGGAAGGTAAGGTAGCTTGGCTTTGGTCTTCAGCTATTTTAATGGCAGAGTTAATATTTAAACCCAGAAAGTCTTATTCTGGAATTCCCTTGCCTTGCCTCATCTTGTCGTTTCTTAAATGTTGGGTGTCCCTTGAAATTTCACCTTAATCCTCTTTTTACTCTATATGATATCCCTCAGTTATACTATCTACACTAGTTTATATATTGATCAACCACACTAACATTTGCTGCCCCTATTTCACTTAAGCTCCAAATTCATAATCCTGACTAATAATTAGACATCATACCCCCAGAGACACTTAGTATTTAATACGTTAGATAAAACTTTTTTTTCTTACCCTATCACATAAAACAACTCCTTCTCCTAACACAACCTACCTATCTTCCTTCACCAGCTCTCTATATATAACAAATCATTCAGTTCATCAATTGGGTCTCAGAACTTTCTCTCCATGATGGACCCCCTAGCCTATTTCCATCTCATCTCCCAGTTCAGGCGATTCACATCTCTTATCTGGACATCAACAATGATGACCCGGCCAACGGCATCCCCCCAACCCCTTGCCACATTAATGTGATATCCATAATGCTAAAAAAATTATTTCCTCTAAAAAGCAATCCTGTTCATAGTTATCCCTCTTGGCTTATCAATGTGCATGCCGTATGATTCAGAATTCTTTAGTCGATACAAAGTCCTGTAAATCCGGCCTCACTATATCCAACCTGGTTTCCCATAACTTCTTGCCACATGTGCTGTGTGCCGCCATGCTAAATTTCCACCACTCAAAACAGTCTTAGATTTGTGTCTATGTTGTGATGTCTCTTTTCCTGGAATACTCTTCTCCTCTTTCTTGCTTATCAAATTGATACATATTTTTCAAGACATTGCTTCTATTCTTCACTTTCCTTTGAGAACTCTCTCCTGATTTTCTGCTCCCATGGGTCTACCTTTATGCAACAAAAAGGTTTGCTATGTTACTCTGTATCTATCCATACATGACTCCTTTGGTGAGCTCCTTGACAGCAGAAACTATACCTAAACCATTGCTGTGACCCCCAAACCTAGCAGGGGCTCAAGGTATGTCTGCTGAATGAATGGACACACTAGAGAAGACAGCCTAAAGACAGTGCCTGAAAGTTTCATTTCATTACCTCATTCCCTAAGGCTGCGAGTGTATCTCTGCTTCTAGCCAATTTAAGGATTTGACAGATATCAAGAAACTCTGACCTCTTCTACCATTCCCTGGTGATGTTGTAGCTAAGGAAAAGGGAGTCTGCTTTTTAATTGGTTTGTAGTTACATCTTTAGTGCTGTACCTCCCTTCCCTACCTATTCCCATATAAGACATTGGTATTAACTGCAGTCTGGTTGGACAAAGAGAAAACTGTTTAAGGAATGTCACATCTTCCAAGGGTTCCCTGGGCAGGCTGGGGTCATGAACTTACAGTTATCTGTATACTCTCAAAGAAAGCATGGTGACCTTCTGATTCTAATTATCTCCATTACTATGTCTGGCCCAAGGAGATCAAGGAGTCTAGAGTAGACCATTCTAATGGCTTATATGTGAAAAGTGGTCTGATGAGAACTGTAGAAATTCCGAGTGGATGAATCCCATCATTAAATTCTGATCCATACCTGGATTTGGGCAGTTCCCCATCATCTTTCCTCCATCGTACTGTGGGCACAGGGTCACCTCGGGCCTCACATTTAAATTCCGCACTGTCATCCACAGTGACTGCCAAGTTACTAGGTCTCTTCACAAATGACGGTCTCTCTAAAATTAGAAAAAGTCATCTCAAAAAAAAAAAAATACAGATGAACAAACTAAAAGCCATTTTAGATGTTCCATAAGAGCAGATTTATAATTTAAAATATTATTTAGAAAATTATTCCACCGAGTTCCCTACTTCTCCTCCCTAGGTGTAGTGTTTCCTCCTAATTGTCTTCCTATGTCTTGGCTACTTTATCTCAGGCTGCTTTACTGATTTCTTCTGTCTTTTTTCCAGCCCCCAAAATATTGGTTTACCTTCTAGAAAAGGTCATTTCTTTCTCCCTTGTATAAAGATACTAAATAATAATAAGAGATAAGCTTTACAGTGAGCAGATCAGATAAAATTGCACTTACCTAAAACAGTTAGCTCTGCTACTTCACTCTCACGTTCCCCAACCATGTTGGTACCAACACAAACGTATTTGCCAGCATCACTTTTGCGGGTGTAAGTAATCATGAGCTTTCCTCCTCGTATCTTAAAAAAAAGTTTCACGTGACTATCATTAAAATTGCTATAGTAATTTTTACATGACAGAGGTCTTCATAAGTGAAGTCTACTTTCTAAGCATGCAAAGAAAGACTGATTATATCAAAAAGCTGATGTGTAGTATTTACTCTATAGGTAATAACTTTAAACAGAATTTATTCCAAAGGTACAATATAAAAGAGGCAAAACATTTTTACTTACCTACATTTCTCGTAAAGTAATTATATTCTATATAACTAGAAATTTGTTTTTCCAAACCAACCAAGTTCTTTCATATTATTTAATTAAATGAAAACCAAAAACATTGTGTGAACAATTTGGTTAGCAAGTGGAAAAAAGAAAAAGGAAATTCTTTTTTTTTTAATTGAAGTATAGTTGATTTACAATGTTGTATTAATTTCTGCTATACAGCAAAGTGATTCAGTTATTCATATATATATATATATATATATACATTCTTTGTTTATCTTCTTTTCATTATGGTTTGTCACAGGATATTGAATGTAGTTCCCTTTGCTATACAGTAGGACCTTGTTGTTTAGGAAATTCTTAATACCATATGACTATAATTAACATGTAAATACATATTAGCTATATGTAATTTCAAGGAAGCATATTCTAGTATTACAAGATGTGGAAATAAAAATGTCTCTAATTACTTAATTTGCCAGAGTTGCTTTAGCAAATATATCTTAATTTCCAAAACATTACAGAACCTGACCTGTCCTAAAAAACATAAGTGTCTCTGCCATCCAAACAGTTTCTTGGGGACTTAGGAGGCAGAGACTGAACAGATCCCAATAAATCATCTGGAAAGTCATTCGGGTACACTCTTGAACACTTAATTATTTGAAGAAGGATTAATTACAAATGTAAGCAGACTTCCAGTACAATATGTAGGCTAAAGCTAACCATGAATTAAGATTGGGATGCGGAAACTGAACTATCTTTACTTAATTTAATATGCTTTTGGTGGGGAGTAGAGTTCAATTACCCCTGAATAACAATAATGCTCTGAACCTTAGAAAGGTTTTGTCAGGGATAACTTCCAGAATGTTTATTCATGGAGGTTTTGACCTCACAGTTATTTTGTACAGTATACAGATTAAACAAAGGAGGAAAGAAAAAATACAGAAAGTAAGGAAGGAGGGAAGGAAGGAAGGAAGGAACCATTCAAATAGAATTTTTTTTTCATCCTACACTGGGAGTTTGTTGAAACTACTACTTTATAAAGGTGGGGTCACACTGTTTTGGAATGCCTAAATTGCTTTATTTCAATCCAGACATCCAAACTAGATATTGCGACCAAGTTTTTATGTGTTAGGACAAACCAAATATTAACAGAGCAGTTTTAATTTTTGTGCCTTTAGAACCTGACATTTTTTCAGTCCTTTTATTTAAAAAATGACCATGATTCTCTAGGTATCATTATAAAAATCATCCAGGGACTTTTCTCTGCATTGCTCATGATTCTATCCCTCATGCTTAGAAAAATGGCTGCATATAGTAGTCACTCGAAAGATTTTTGATGAATGCAAACTGCTTTTGTAGACAAAATTAGTCTGTTATCCACTGAAGCATTTTCATAAAGGTTTATAGCAGCTACAAGATATATTAATGATAGATTTATTGTTTTCATATGTACTTACCTGTTTTCGAACAGAATAAATAAAAAGAACAGATAAATGTCACATGAAAAGAAAAACACCTTCCAAAAGTTAACTACTGTCAATACTTTATGAGCATTTTTCTTTTGTACCTCCCTCTCTCTCAATATAGATATAGATAAATAGATATAGAAATATAGATATAAAATATACATTACACATACACACTTTTACTAAAGTAAAATCATGTGATTCATGCTTTTCTTTTTTAAGTTGCATTTTCAACTCAATAATATCCTACAAAGCACAAAGGAGTCCACCACAGTAAAGAATTATCACACACCCCATATGTCAATAGTGCTGAGGTTGAGAAACTCTGTTCTAAAGACCTGGCTCTGGCCTAAGGATAAATGCTGGATTAAAATAACAAAAGGAAGGAGGGATTAAAATCATGTAATACCATTAATGTTTACTCTATTTGGAAAAATCATTACTGAGAGTCCCCAGGTTAGTATAAATACGCCTACACAACTTCCATCCCATTAACAAGACAATTTCACTATAAAACCCTACATTCTACTCTACACTCACTGGCAATAATGGTTCAAAACCCCAAAGTGAACATTACAACTTAAATGGAAAATCAAACAAGCCTCACCAAACCTGGGAGAAACTTATTTCCTCCGAGATGATAGAGACAGAAATTGATAAAAGTGAAGGAAGAAACAACAAAGTACTGAAAACAGAGAAACACACAAAATAATGGATGAATATGGTAGCCTTCAGTTTCTACAAGTTCAAATTGATTTTGGCATTATGTCAATGGCTGAACTGAAACAGAGCAAACCAAAAGCCATAATTCTATTCTCTATGGTCACAAATGTGGACTGCATGGTGGCCTGTTCTTTTCAATAAACAGAAGAATAGAAATAAACGTAGTGCTATAACCCCGATCAAATATAACGTACCAGCTTTAAAGCAGTACCTACTATTAACAATCACCATTTTATGTTGTCATCTAAAAATATTGATTGTAAAGGGTGTCTACTATACACATTCTAAATCTTAGTGCTCCTTTGTAAACCAAAAATTGACATTTCCTCTCTCTACAGAGAAAGGAAGAATATGTCTAACACATACAAAACACCATAAATGTGAAAATAGCACTATTTAAAACAAGCTAAGAAATATTTCTTGGCAGGTCTCTTCCTGCAGCTGGATCTGACAGCCAAATTGTAAACCTATCAAAAATGAGTTTGTATAATGAACAGACACAGTGTTAAACACTGCACTGCAGCAGCTCTACTTCAATTAACCTAAGCGGGTAGTGGAGAAGCAGAATGAGTTAAGCTTTCCGACAATATGGCATCTAGCCTATGTCAAAAATCGAAGCAGAGGTCCCACTTACTCATTACCATCTACCTTATCAGCCTGCAGTAGTAACCACATCAGAAGCCTACATTTCCATAAGCTCTAGACAGCGCTTAAAGGGGGACCTCGGCTAACTACATACTAGATGAAAAGAAAACAAAAAAGGCCCCAGTGGTGTTGCTACTTCTGGGGAAGGAGACAGGAGGAGAAAGGAAAAGGTGGTAAAAATGTTAAAGTTTCAAATATCTTTACACTTTATATTTTTCTTCAGGACAGTTTCAGATTAAAAAAAAAGTTTTAGTGACATTAAGGTATGGAATACCTCAATGTAATTGATATATAGGATTCTTATATACTAGCATTTTCCCTTTAAGAAGCTATAAATGATTATATTCCTTAGGGGTAAAAGCCTTCTCTCCGAGTACTTAAAGACTACTCTGAAGTAGTTGAAAAATCTCTTCTAGAATGCTTTCATCTCCTTTATTGCATTGTTTACTGGGTAACAAGATGATATAGAAAAATCAGGTATAAGATGTAGCTTTTCAAACAAAAGTGAAGAGAATTATTTCATATTTCTGGTAAGCATGAAAAACTACAATCAGAATTCTTACTTCCAGAATACAAGAAGGAACATTATCTTTGCACATATAGAAGCATGCTTTCTTTTTTTTTTTTAACATCTTTATTGGAGTATAATTGCTTTACAATGGTGTGTTAGTTTCTGCTTTATAACAAAGTGAATCAGTTATACATATACATATGTTCCCATATCTCTTCCCTCTGGCATCTCCCTCCCTCAGAAGCATGCTTTCTTTTAAAATGTAAATTAAGTAAGCTTTTTGTCTGGTTATTCTATGGCATATACAGCTCACCCTGCAATCAGTGCTTAAAATCAGAAATAAAGATGAACTTAAAATGAACTCCTTGGTTTGTCGTCATTTTCTACCCTAAAGCAAGTCAGGTGATTTGCAGTATCTGTTACACAGGGATTGTTTTTCAGGCATCACCCCGACAATGTTATCCATACACCTCTAGGTTAATATACTAAACCAACTGGGGCTAATTAACTAGTTTGGCTACACAAAATCTTTTCTGCTTTTAATTACATTAACCTAATGTGACTTGAATTCAGCAGACCAAAAACGAAACCACTAATTATATTAAAGGCTTCAAAGATGATTTCAAATTGCTAACCACCAAACTGTCATATAATTTATCTCATTTCCTTTAGTAGATTTTGCATTCGAAATCTGTGTTTCTTACTATAAATACTATTTTTAAAATAGATCCTAACAATGGATTAAAAGAACACTGATTTAGAATGCTAAAAGAGATATATGTTTAAACAATGTACGTAAGATGCAAATAGGTGTCATTATACCAATGAGAAATTGTGCAGTACTTAATTTTTACAATTGTCTAAAAGATTAAAGACTCAGAAATATTCATTTACAGTAGTAAAGACTTAATAAGCAGGGTTAATAGGAGGTATAAAAATTTTAAAGCACCCAGGTTTAGAAATTATTTTTTCTGAAACACTTGATTCTTTACCACTGTTTTCATACTGTTTTGCAAAGTAAATGAGATGAGAGGTTTTGAATTATAGTCTAGTGTATCATCCTTAAACAATTCACTAAGTCTCTTTGGGCAGAATATCTCTTCATAGCAATGCTGCCATTTCTGCCTGGATCTTTGAAGTGTAGAACAGATATCAAACTGTTGTGAACTAGAAGGGAAGTACTTTGCATGGGTTTAAGACTTCTTAATGACCACGAGATGCAGGTACCCCAGATGGCCAGTCACAGCCCCCAGACATTCTCTTTGGTGAACTAAACTGCAAGGCAGTTTTGGATGGTTCCTAGGACTCCTTTCAACAGAGACATGTAAAGAAGAGTCACGGTAATAATGTTATTTCTTTAACATTTAGCATTAAATCAACAACAACAACAAAAATAACCTCCCCCCTCAAAAAAAAAAAGATATATTGTTTGATCAGGGAGCAGAGAATGAGAGGAAATGGAAAAATACCCATTTCTTTCCAATCTGGTTGCAAGAGTGGTATCAACCTTTAATGTAAACAATTCCAACTGAAGCATCCATACCTTCTAACATATACCATAGTACCTTTCAAAATCAATTATGCTTTGTTGCATTCTAAATTAAGGAAAAACACTGGTGGTAGTGTAATTATATTGTACCAATGATAGGCAAAGGGTTGGATAAAATACATGTCTCATAGCAGTCTAAAAAAATTATAACCAAGTAAAAGATAATTCATATAATTCAGATCTTATACAATATCAAAGAATACAGTATTTCTTATTTGGCAATATTTCTTACTCACACTCCCAGGTAAGCAGTTCCTTGAGAACCGTTAGTAAAAAAGCCATGTCTAGAATGAAATAATTTCATGTTTTTCTAATCATGGTTGAATATCATATGTAGGTACTTTATATTTTTGAATATACACATTCATAATTTTGCTGTTTCACTCTTTGGAACCTAAATTTTAATGGAGTTAGTAAGCAGATAAAAATTTAAGTTTTTGAAAAATTTCCACTATCAAAAACCATTGATATAGGACTTCCCTGGTGGCACAGTGGTTAAGAATTCACCTGCCAATGCCGGGGACACGTGTTAGATCCCTGGTCCAGGAAGATCCCACATGCCCTGGAGCAAATAAGCCTGTGCGCCACAACTACTGAGCCTGTGCTCTAGAGCCCGTGAGCCACAACTACTGAGCCCACGTGCCGCAACTACTGAGGCCCGTGCGCCTGGAGCCCGTGCTCTGCAACAAGAGAAGCCACGGCAATGAGAAGCATGCGCACCGCAACGAAGAGTAGCCCCTGCTCGCCTCACCTAGAGAAAGCCCGTGCACAGCAACGAAGACCCAATGCAGCCAAAAAATAAATTTAAAAAATTTTTTTAAAAAACCATTGATATAAAACAATTTATATCTACTACTCTTGTCACCATCATCACTTTTCTTAAGTATAAGAAGAAATTTCAAGAACTTAACCTTTATTTATTCTATTTATTTGTACTAATCTTGTCACACAAAATGCTTTTAAAAGTGATATCGTGTATCTGTAACAGCATGATTTCATATTAAAGTCTGAAACATAAGTTTTATTTTAGATAGATAAATAAACAATAAACCATGGTTAGCCAAATCACAGTTCTCCCTCCTGGCTAACAAAGTTTATTTCCTTTCTGCTTTTCATAAAGGCTACTGTCTCTCAATATATTTTCCAAAAAAATTTCAACTCTTTCTATTCCTATTTTATTCTGGTTCACAGAGACCTCAAAAAAAAGGAGAGAAAGAGAGAGAGAAAAAAGAAGGAGAAGGAGGAAGAGGAGGAAGGGGAGAAGGAAAAAGAAATGCATTGTCTTAAATATTTCCCACTCAAGTTTCTTGATGAGATGTGATCTGGTTTCATACTAGTCATCCAAAAGCTGTTAGGCAAAGCTGGCATGTACTCAGGACCAGTTCAATATGGACTCATGATACAAAATGAGAGTGACTGTGTCTCTTGGATGGGTTAAACTAAGAAAAATAGATTATATGCTAATATTTACAATACTTTTTTACTATAGATTATAAAAAAAGTAGTTAGATTTCATTCACCCTGTAAAAATTTTTCACCTGAATGGTACTAATCCATTTACTTGTCCATTCTTATGCAAAGCTCCCTTCCTCTTTATAGCCTACTTATGGTATGAACAATATTCATGAAAAAATCTTGTACAACAAAAGGATGCCTGGATAAGTACGTATACATCATAAAGAAATTATGAAAATGACAAACTGAAAACACATGACCATTCCACATTTTACCTGGTGACATTAAAAGGAACAGCATTACAAGGAAAAAAACCACAACTTATCGTAGGTCTTTCAACTGTTCTATTAGGAGTGGAATTGAGAGGAAAAACAGGCAGTTAGGATCTCTCCATTGGCATCCCATATCTGCTTGGGCTACATGCATACAAGAGAACATGATCCAATTTCATTTGTTTGCTGGTACACTTTACAATATCGTTTAAAAACCAACATGATTTCTGCCAGGAGTTTAAACACACTTGATCATCAGAGAGAAGCAACAAGAGACTCATGCAGAAAAAGCAATTATCCCAGTGGGGACACGTGGCTCTCTAAACAGCTTGGTGAGCTGTCAGCTGAGAACACAGGCCAGGGAGAATCGCTGCCTAGGACTATGGCAGCTGCATTTCTCTGTGATTTTCATTTCTCCGACTAAACTTCTCATTTCTTCCTCATAGCAATTTATAAATTGGTAGTTGGCTGTTTGCTGCCACAGAAGCGCACCTAGGATAATTTGATATAGACTATATCAGAAAGAGCTGTATTGCTAATTGCAGGCAAGTGGGCGCCACCCTGCAGAGAGGCAGAGTTAGTGACAGGGAGAGGATGATTTTCTTTGTGAAGGTATAAATTATTACCTTTCTATCTATCTAGTTTATATCACCGGAGGATCTTGCCATGAATCCTAATTTTAACAAGGAATAATAGAAAAAAGAAACCCAGTCTCCTTAAAAGACACCTATTTTGCTTGCTTAAGCATGGCTCAAAGTCAATATGAAGACTTGGGTTTGGCATTTTCTCTTGAGCACCCATTTTCTTGAACCAGTCAACCGGGAAAGCCATCTCTAATTTATCGTATTCTAAACCAGGGGCAGACAACTGCCGATTGCTGGTGAAATGGAGAGCAGATGAAACAGTGAGGGCTTTTAGCTGATTCCCCAGGTATCTGGTTCCCAAGTCATTAAGATCAGAACCCAAAAGTGAATCCTATAAAAAGGAGGCAATATAAAGAGTGGTTTGGGAAGAAAATAGCCTTTGCTAGCTATCCCCCCAAAGTAAGTTTAAGTTGATTGATCTTTACCTCTGAAAATTCTACGTATTTCATGGTAGTATTCTGCATACATATGAGAAATTAATTTAGTTCCTAGCCATTAAAGTTAATGTATTGGTTCCTTCACAGGTCTCATGAAACAATGTCCTGCTGTTTTAAAGGTAAAAACAAAGTCTTATGGGCAATTTTCACTTTCCTACGAAACCAGGATTGCTTTTTATCACCTCTTGCAACCATCTGGCTATAATTCTGAATTTACATACAGTCACTGTTAGGACAGCCTGAAATAAAAATCTATGAAGGAATTATGACTATACTCTAGAAATAAAGATGACAAATGCTAATCATATTTGAGGGGAGAAAAGCTCATTTTCAAACACTTGGCTCTTTTGAGTTACAAGTGGACCAGCTGAAAATACTTTTCAAATAGTAAATCTTTTTTCCTCACCATGGGTTCTTATGCTTAGTTCTTTTCTCCAATTTTGGTCCAGTGTGAGAATTTCCTTCACCACCAAATGCCTTGCTCAGATAATGCCTTTTCCAGAGACACTATTTTGTTACTCTTGAAATTTAAATTCACTTATATGAAGAAGACATATAACCATGGCAGACAAAGTCAAACCAAGGTTGAGTATATAAGGGATTCTTGGATTTAGAAATGCAGGATGACTTTATGGAAATGAAGTACAGAAATTAACCTAGGAGAATTGCTTTATGGAAAGATATTTGTAACTTGCAAAAATAAAAAAAGCAATAAAAGCATTTAATACAGTTTATTAAGATTCTATGCAAGTATGAAGATCCCTAAAGTAGCTACAAATTGAAATAAACACTCATTCCCATTCTGTGGTATTTTAATCTAAAAGAGTCAAAGGAGAACAAGAAGAGACTTGCAAGTGACAGGCTTAATTGATTAATCAGAGTCAAGGCTCATCAGACAGGGTCGGTCAGAGATTCGATATCCATATGGCCAGTTGCTTCACTCTCTTTTATTGATCACAAGACTCTGCCGGAACCTAGCTCTCTTATTTGGCAAATGTGTGCCTCATTTCATAAGGGACAGATGATAAGATAAAAGACGATAACCCCCTCTCCTCCACCACTGCACATGGTAAAACAAATGAAAATATATCTACATACTACCTAAGAGAAAACAAGTAGGCTAATTTACACATGTAAGGAAGAGAATAAAATCTTGGGAAGAAAGGTTTGAGCTAGGGCTTAAATGAACTCTTTTCGGTGTGTTACATTAACCTTCAGAATTATCCACATGTATTTCTATTTCCTGAGAACTAATGGTTAACTTGTGGACAAATAAGAAATCAAAATAAATGCACCCTGCCCCTTATAGTTCTATAGCTATCTGTGAAAACAAAAGAGAAAATGTCTATCTGAAGAGTATTTCAAACACCATTTGGAATGATACTTGTTTGTGACAATCCTTCTCAGCCATAAATGGTTCAGTTCCTCAGTCAAGATAAAAACATACTGAACAGAAAATGTAGTGCAAAAAGTATTAATGCTGTTAAGGATCTCAGTGTTTTGGATTGCTCCTAACCCTGAGGCTATGAGTTGTAATGTTTGAACTTTGATTTGAAATTCAGAATTTTGTGAATCCTAGGTTGCTTCCATACAAACCTAAAGAGGAGATTTCAGGATTGAGTAGAGGGTAAGGTTTTGGTGTTAGTGATATCGGTCAGTGGGAAAATGAAGGCGCAAGATAAAGTCAATACGAAACAAAAACAAAAACAAACAAATAAAAAACTTGATCTTATGCTTCTTGCTTCTCTTCTATATAAAATATAAGTTCTACAATGGCAAGGAGTTTGTTGTATCTCTAGAATCTTGCTCAACACCAATATAGAAAGGACACTATCAGATTTTTCAAGATCTGAGATGTAGGATACATGGAATTCTTTGATTTCAGTCATCATCTCTTCATAAAAAGGCTTGATATTTTAGAATTTATGTTAGAAGTACACTCTTTTCTATTGCCTTGTGGAAGACAAATTCAAATTCTGATGACTTCATACAAAAGTAATAAATACATTTACATTTTCTAATGTTTCAATAGGAGTTTTAAATGACTTAACAACTGGAGAAACCTGAAAAAAATTATGTCCTAAGTGTAAAATGCTTTGGGCAGTTTTCTCCACAAACACATGAAAAATACATCAGTGAACCTGTGATAAATTTTGTAAATTTACTACTGTATTTAAACAATAATCTGGAATATCATTACTGTTGTGATTAATGAGAACCATGACACAGCAACATGTGCTGTGTGTATGACATTGCTGCATGCATCATCTTTCATTTTGACAACAGTCTCACAGGTGAGGTATATTTTTCTATTTGGGGATGAGAAAACTAATGCTCAGAGAATATCAGAATCTTGCTCCAGATCATTTAGTAAGTGATTGGAGTTCATTCTACATAAATCCAAAGTAAAGTTTACATAGCGCACTTTCTTTTGGACAGAAAACAAGAGCTCATGTTTTCTGTGCTTCTCACGCTACAAACTACAAATTAGCAATGTCTTGTATAGATTGCGAGACCCAATGGCTTGGCGAAGAAATAGGTGCTATTGGTGGACCTCCCTGAGTCCGTTAGATTGATGGCCTTCCATCCATTACACTCCATGTTTAAGCCTGAGTGATTGGGATAGCCAATCTAATTGCCATTAATCCATCTAGCTGCCAGTGGAAAAGATGTACATGTTTACATTTCACATATGCATGTGCTCTTTGCAGGCGAAATCTAGTTAGGTAAATATCTTACGTTAGTTCCTATACAGAGGAATAGCTCTTCTTTCCCCATATAAATATGTACTTATTACTATGGTGTATTTAAAATTTGAACAGAATATTTATAAGGTTTCCTAATAAAGATGAGAAAATCTGACATGATCTTTTATAAGCATGATGTATGTAGCAATATGGTGATGTGATGTATCTAGGAGAGAGAAGAGTGACACCATGAATGTTAAAAGGCAAAGAAATAAGAAATAATGGATTCCTTAGTAAATTACACTTTATCCACTCAAGGAGACAGAGTTCCATTATTTTCAACCAGTATTATACAGCTTGAGTTCACCTGCTTTTGAAATTTTCCCATACAAGATGATGTTCTTAAAGGTGACTTAGACGTGAGACTTTTCCTAGTGTGATCAGCCTTTAAAGCTTCGTGATCACCTAGGTTTGTAAGATTTTAGAAGAGAAAACCTGTGCCATCTGTTAGTAATTTTGTTAATGCACACCGGATTATTTTACAAGTGCATGATTTATCATATTATCAAATTCTTTGGGCTTAAGGAGATAAAAACTGAAGTGGTCAGATGTTACCAACAGAGTATTAGTACTTTTAAAACAACTCACCTTTAGACAAAAGAAATGCAGAATCAGCATTAGATTAGGGAAGACATCAGCCTCAGCATAAGATTTGGGATTATTTTTGGAGAGAGCTTCTTTAAAAGTGACAATATGAACAAGATGGAGAAATAGATAAAACCAATTTTAGCCAATTATAAATTATGGAAAGGAAATCCCAACCCCTTTGCTCAGATTAAAAATAATTTTTAATTTAAAGGCTTAAAATATTTTCTTTGATTTCTGCATTTTGAACTATGTTTTAAGGAAAGAATGCTGTACAATCAAATGCACTTTTGAATCTACTACTTTGCTTTTAAAGATTACAATTCATTCTTCCTGTGGTAAACAGAAAAATAAAATTATGTCTGGGCCATCATGAGCAAACACCAAAATCACAAGCATTTAGAAAAGTCAACTTTTTAAAATCAGAATTTATGAAAAAGTACTCTGATATCATATAAATATTTTCCAAATTATAGGCAAGATTTATAAGCAAGGTTTTAAGATAAATTTTAAAACTATATCTTTAGAGAAACATTTCATCCGTGATTAATAGAACACTGAAAATAAAATAAACTGGTTGGAACACCACCCTTGAAACCACAGAAGATTGTACCTTTAAGTTGGCAAACTACTTTAACCTATAATTAAACAAAATGCTCCCAGACAGTAGTAAAATTCCACTAGTCCTTGGCTATTTGGAAAAATGTAATGGCCTGATCAAATATATCAAAGTGCTTGGAAAGTGAAGAAACCCAGCTGCTTGAGTGAGCATGCATTATAAGGAAAAAACAAATGGGACAACAACATTTGTAAGTCAGCTATCTAAGTTAATCAGAAATTCCTATTATGAGCTCTGTCTCTGACCATGTGTGTTCATTCTGTAGAGTTATAATACTTCTGGTAGTACACTGTATTGATAATTACTTTGAATTATGAGCTATAACCTTTTTAGCTGTTTAGTCAAATTTCTGAGATGCTTGCTTCTTTCTGGAAGATCTCCTCTGACTGAAGGATCATGGATGCTGGGCCGCAGTATACATCCACATCAGGTTTTGGCCCAGTGAATTTCAGGAGTTGGCAGAATTCCATACCGAAGGCGGCTTAGGCAGATCTGCCAGGCACTCTTGAAACTAACATTTGGGTGGGACTAGATTTTGGAAAAATATTCAAAACTGTTTTGGAGGAAACATATTTGGAAAAAAAATTCAGAAGGCCAGAATCATCTTGAGAGATTTAAAAGAGTACTGACAGTCAACATTCACACAAAGCTGGATAAAAAAATCTACATTGTACAATACCAAAACTGTTCAAGAGTATTCTGATTTTTCACATATGTTAGGACTTTTACTCATATGGAAGTTCATTACACTTCTTAGAGGAAAGTTAAAAGTTAAACTATAGTATATTGTTTCCTGAAGTCACCAAAGATTATTTGTTAAACTAGACAATATTTTATCTGGCACTCTTTAGCCTCTGCTACTTTATCTCTGCATCCAAACATACTTGCACCCTCTCTGCGGTACTTGAGTCATTTTATATGGACTTACAAGGATTTTATTAGGAATTACAACTAGGTGTCTCAAGGGACCCAGACAAAAATGGGCATGCAGACTATAAATTACAGAGGCCCCTAAAAGTATATGGCATCCAGAAGGAGACTCATATATTTGTACACTTAAAAAAAACTGATTGAAACAGGATATACCATTTTTATCAGTGTTGTTTTCTGTTTGTTTGTGTGTTTTGTCCACTAAATAATACAAAAGGGTTCTTTTTCATTCGGAACTTAAAAATCTCTGGTCTCTTACCTCTCCAAGTTATTAATATCAATGCAGAATGAACATTAACTGAAAATCAAGACAGCACTACTTAAAATAACACCTTACAATAAGGCTGTTATTGTGAGTCTTCAAAACACTTTCACTGCTCTGGTTTGATTCTCATTATGAGCCTAATAAATAGGGAAGATATTTATTATTAGCTTAGTATTTTCAACAATTAAAGGATGTGACCAAGGTCTAGTTATTAATGCAGTTTCAAAAAAGGAGCTTCAGACTTTCCCAAGATGGCCATAAGTTAACCTTAACTTAGTATTTAAATTGCTGTAATTTATTTTTATTTATTGGATGAAATCCTGAGGCAATTTCAGATAATCAATCACTTAAGATGAATTTAGGTATGTTCTTAAAAACATAATTGATAAAGCAAAAATGCATACAGAATTATTAATCAACGTGACACAAGGCCATGTTTGTACCCAATGGATAAATAATTGAAAATAATAAGGGAAAATATAGAAAATAATACTTTCTTTTTTTTTCTTTCTTTATTTTCCTTTATTTATTCATTTATTTATTCTTGGCTGCATTGGGTCTTCATTGCTGAGCACAGGCTTTTCTCTAGTTGTGGCGAGCTGGGGCTACTCTTCATTGCGGTGCCTGGGCTTCTCATTGCAGTGGCTTCTCTTGTTGAAGAGCACGGGCTCTAGGCACGTGCGCTCAGTAGTTGCAGCATGTGGGCTCTGGAGCGCAGGCTTAGTAGTTGTGGAGCACAGGCTTAGTTGCTCCGTGGCATGTGGGGTCTTCCCGGACCAGGGCTCAAACCCGTGTCCCCTGCACTGGCAGGCGGATTCTTAACCACTGTGCCACCAGGGAAGCCCAAAATAATACTTTCTATAACTGGTACTAAGATAAGAAATACTGAATTCAGGACCAAAACAAGTAGCAAAATTGTATGAAATGAGTCCAGTAAAACACTTTACCTGTGGATTTTTTGTTAGGAAACATCTTAAATTTAAGTGTTGTTTGAGAAGGGGTGATCAGGTCTAGTTCGTCATGGGAAAATCAGAACAGGCATTGAGAGGTCTGGCTCATATTCCTGACTCACGATACAGATCCATTAAGTGACTCAGGGCAAATCTACTCCCCTGGCTTCCCTTTCTTTCTTAAAAATGAAGGGACTTGCCCATTTACCATCTCTCCTCAGCTCCATCTCTAAGATTCTGTAAGTATCTGTAAGTCACACTTACAGAAATATATTTACTCACATAATTAACCTGTATAATATCTCTTCCTTCTCTTGCTGATAAGGCAGTGAAAAAAACGTGCTTTAGAAAATAATAAATGGTGTGGATGATACCTCCTTTCCAAGTTATAAGGGAATAAGAAAGTAAATGTATAAGTGCGTATGGAAATAGAATCAAGTATGTTCATATTAGCAACTTTTCAGTTCTGAGTATACTAGAAGACATTATTATGATTTATATTTCATTCATTTAATATTTGCTCAAGAAATATGTATTGAGCTCCAACCACAAGACAGAGGGAATACGGCTGACCTTTATGTGTCATGTATATTCGATGAGTAATATAGAAGTAATGATTTGCAATAGATTAAAAGAGAAATATTTAGCAAAAGGAAAAGGAACAGATAATAGGAAGTCAAATCTAGTGTGGAAGTGCAGAGTAGGATTTTGCAGAAGGCTCCTCTGAAGAACTCGCCTTTAAGTTGGAACTTGAAAATGAGTGAATTAGACAAAGACGGTGTAGGCGTCAAAACATTCCAGGCAGAGGGAATTGGATATGCAAAGACTTTCATAATTCGGTACTGCAAACTCTTAGTATCCAAGCTTTTAAATGCACGTCTAACACACAAATAATGAAAATCTAGAGAGCAATAATCAAATAAATACTCACTGGAATTATATTTATAACTATATTGTCATCTAAACTAATTTGTGTGCTAGAACTGAGAAGGCCTTAGTTTATTAAAATCCTTTCAAAAGAGTACTTGGGTTTCACAGGTAGGCCTGAGATGCTTGGCTTTCTTTTTTCTAGTTTCAGCAGCCAAACACGATGAGTGTATGTTTAATTATTTAAATAGAATTACAAGTTTCTGGAAAGGTTCAGGATGTTCCTTAGGAAGATAAACCAGCCTTTCTCAACCAGTGAACCTCATCTGAATCACAGCATTTCTCAATTCCCCTGAGAATTGTACATAACTAGAACTGTTCTGGATGCACGGGAAAAAAGTCAATTTATTACACAGAGTGGATGCCTTAGGGCATTAGGGCTTAATTCTCTTGTGGAAACCCCAGTTGATTATTGCATTTCACAGTAGGGGTGAACACAGGATTTTAAATTAGTTTCTTAATATTAGTCTGAAAATTTTCCTTACTCATAATATTCACCTGCCCTAAATACTCATGGTGATTCTGTAGAAATTGATTTTCTCACAGTTGTAAATCAGCATAAATAGAAATTTAGATGAGACAAATGCTGGGTCTGTTTTCATACACATATATGGTCTTCTTGTTAATTCAGAAAAGTTGAAATTGCTGTGGCATAAACAGTTCCTGATTTTCCTTTTCCATCAAGTTATTGATTGCTAAATTTATCCAGAGTTCAGGCAGGTACAACAATAATCACCAGAATACTGATTACTAATACGTACAGAGTGTGTCACCATTTAAAACGACATATAACATGTATTTCCTCACTGGATTCCCACAAGGACACTGTAAACCAATATAGGTATTATTGGACAATTAATTTCACAGATGGAAATTTATAGAGATCAAACGTCCATAAAATCATGCATATAGGTTTAAAACGTTGTCTTATAATATATGAAACTGTTTAATTTTACTAATACTGTATTTCAATGACTAAATTTGAAAATTAAGTAGGATAGGATATAAATTTACTTTTTAACTCATTTCTTCAGTCCCATGATTCATATTAACTTATATTTAAATCATGAATAAAATTTTTATTCTTTTAAAAAAGATTTTTTATTCTTTAAAAAATCATGAATAAAATTTTTATTCTTTAAAAAAGATGATATATAATGTGCATGACTCTTTATGTAAGATGGGCAGAAAAAAATTCTGGTTCAATACACCAGTTTCCTTTGACCTTCCCACAACAGAACTACATATCTATTTTTCAGGAACACAAATTTAACTTCTCAGGGAAAAGGGGCTCTATGACATCAGCTGCATTAAGCATGCTGATTTCCTGTAGGGGAGCAGAGGGGAAAAGGAAGCAATGGACATTGAACAATGAAAGAAGTCGGAAGACCAGAGGAAAGCACTAATCGAAGGAAGGGAGGAGGAGCAGCTGGCTTAGGAAGGAGACATGTGGGAATTGGGGGGAAAGGAAGTAATTGGCAAGGAGAGGGCTGAATGCCAAATTTATGGAGGATCTGGAGGACACTGGGGATTTGGATGGGATGTGAGTCAGCTGCTTTTTACCAAAATATCACACCAACAAGGGAAATCAAAGAAGCCTACAAAGACACACAGGAAGCAGAAAAGGACTGGAAAAAGAACTGATGACATACTGCATTCTAACAATTGTACCTCTTAGCATGAGGAATGGGAGGTGTTAAATCATTTTTTATGTATAATTGAATTTTTCTCCTAACTTCACTAATGATTTTCAAATCTTTAACTTGCTTATGAAAGAAATGATGTAGATACAACTCTTCTATTTAAACTACATTTTATTTACCTTGTATGAATGAGATTTCTCATTCACATATCAATCAATTCATTTAAACCATCTAGGCTTAGGGTGACCAACTGTCTCAGTTTTCCCAGAAACGAGGGTTATATTTCTGGGACTAGGGATTTTCAGTGCTAGTACCAGGACAGTTCCCTGCAAACCAGGATGGTTGGTCATCCCATATAAGTAAAAACCTTAAGAAAAGGCTACTTAAATTAACCTTTGCTCATCATGTTAAAACACATAGATGCTGTGAAATTTTTTCCACATTTTCAGAGAAGAAAGAATAAAGTCTCAATACGGTTATTTGATAAGTAGATGAAATTGACAATAAAATGGTTTCTGGACTATGGATTTGATAGAAATAAATAACTTATAATGAAAGTATTTCTTTATAATCTAAATTATTTTTTCTATTAAGTAACAAGAAAATCTATGAGACGTATAAAACATTTTATAGCATGCTGCTTTGAAGACAGGAAGGAAAAAAATTAAAAATTCAAGACACAGCTTATCTCAAAGAATAATACAAGTCATTCAAAAATGTTTATGTCACAAAGCCACATACAAAAAAGATGGGAAAAGCATGCATTGTTCATCTCTAAATTTTAGCTTAAAAGCTAAGAATTTAGGGCTTCCCTGTCGTGCAGTGGTTAAGGATCCACCTGCCAAGGCAGGGGACACGGGTTCAAGCCTTGGTCCAGGAAGGTCACACGTACCGTGGAGCAATTAAGCCCGTGCGCCACAACTACTGAGCCTATGCTCTAGAGCCCGCGCGCCACAACTACTGAAGCCCGCGCACTTAGAGCCCGTGCTCCACAACAAGAGAAGCCACCGCAATGAGAAGCCCACGCACTGCAACAAAGAGTAGCCCCCGCTCACCGCAACTAGAGAAAGCCCGCACGCAGCAACAAAGACCCAACGCAGCCAAAAATAAAAATAAATAAATTTTTTTTAAAAAGCTGGGTTTCGAACATGAAAAGAATGTCTTTTAAGCTCTTCTTTTAAATACTAAAATGAAATAATTCAGGATAAATGACGGTGAAAGGTTACTTTGAAGAAACTTACTCTGGAATTTCAGAATTGAGTCCAGGCAGATCTTACCATTTACATTGTATTGTTACTATATTAGTTTTTACAATATTTTATTGTATTTATACGAAACTGTGAAGCTAGTACATCAATATTTTCTTTGACTTAATTTCCCATTCATTTGTGTAATGTCTCATAATTGCTTAATTTTTCAGCAATAACTTTTGACGTGTGTACAGCTGATGGTATTAGAACCTAGCTAATCCACAATTTGGACACTTAGCTATAAAGTACAGTCAGTTAAATCATTCTCTGACTCATTCCCTTTTAATATAAATCCTTCTTTCCCTAAATGCCAAATGGCAAACAGTCATTTATCATCCTCTTTAGATAATCTCCTAAAATCTTTTGAGGTAAGACCTCTAGTGTCCAGAATAAATCATTTTAGTTTATCTGAACTATAACCTTTGGTCCAACTTGACCATTTCTGTGCCATAGTTTGTGAAACTACCAAACTTCAAATTTTATAGATCTTTGTTATGTTAGAGTTTTTATTACTGGACATAATATGGACTAATTCTCAAATGTACCAAGCTTAGTTTCAAAACCACTATAACCTCCACTGTGTGAACTAATCTCTCCAGACCCTTGCAAACTCAAAGACAATATTTCACAACGGAAACTAAGAGTTACGGCCATTCTGAGTTGAAATTTGCATTGACAGCAAATCAGAGTCTTTAATATATGTGGCAAAATCTATAGGACCTATAGAAAATGTTGTCAGTAAAACAAAAGGCAGGTGTCTCCGCAGTCAATTGGAGTTAACCACTGCACTAGTGAAATTTTAGTATCTATGTGACAGGGTCAAGACAAAATGGGTCAATATATATAAAGTGCTTAGAATAGGACCTGGCACATAGTAAGTGCTACATTAAGGGTTTAATATCAATATCCTCCTCCTCCTCCTCTTATCCATAAGACTGAATTGACAGGTATACGTGTGCCATAATGGAAAGAAAATAGCTTACTCATTGAGTTTTAAAGGGGATTAAATGAGATAATATTAAGTTTCACGTACATGACAGGTGCTCAATACACAATAGCTATTGTTATTACTATGGTAGAGTGGTAAACTGTTGGTGTCCCTACAATAACCATTTCTAAAACTCGACACATTTGTTTGAAAAACTTCAGATTGAAAAAAATAGAGTGGTGTTTTTTCAGTTTGTTTTCATGATAGACTTAAGCACAAGAGCTGTAACATTCCAGAAGAGCTGTAACATAAATATTTATTGCATATTTACTATGTTCCATGTACTGAGGATTTACTATTATTCCTATAAATATTAATTTATCAATCCAAGTCAAAAGATTTAATTCCTAGTCATAAATCATCAGATCTCATATACAAATACATACAACTGTCGTTTTGTTTTGTTAAAATAATGGCATCAATTTGCTATACCAATTTATCATATGTTGAAGTAAACCATGTAGTTGATCTTGTCTCATTAGTACCACCTAGGTAGTATTGGATACCTTAATACATTTAACTTATGAATACATTTGTTTTTATGCTTATAAATGAATTAAATGTTTTATTTAAATCTTCCATGAGAGATGGGCTATTTCCTTCTGTCTTTATGCCTGCAATTCCTGTAGCTACCATCAGGAGCATTTTCTTTTTGTAGAGAGCCAATACAAAAGATATGGGAAACTGATGCCTCAGACATTCTGCAATTGTGTGATCCTCCAAAACTAGCCTGATTTTTAACACACTTAACTTTTCACCAAGGTAACAATATTAAAACTACCCAGGTCTACAAATATAAAATAAATGGCAAATTTTTTAATAAGCTTAATACCTTTTCACAATGTTTTGACATTAGTAAATTTCTCTTCTCTCTTTACCAATGATGATTCACTCCATTCAAAAACCCAAAATCATGATAAAATTTTTCTTGGGCTTTTTTGGGTCTAGTTGTCAGCTTTTATTCAACATAATTTTGTAATTGACAATCTTTATACATAATTCAGATCTTTTGTAATCTAGGAAATTATTTGCAATATGTACTTTCAACTGTATTTATCTTTTTCTTTAATTCAAGGGCAATTTTAGTTTTTTAACTGAACACAAATTTTTTTCTCAATATTTGGTATTAGTTGTTTTCTCCAACTGTAACATTCTCAGTTTTTCACTCATACAAAATAATCTTGACTTTAAGTACAATATTTCCAAAATGTAATGAAATAAACTCTATATATCATTTTTTATAAAGTACATCCAAATGTTATTCTACATCAAAAAGAAGTCTTTGGTCCTCTGATTCATCTCTATGAGAAAAATTCATTTATTAATAATAATGGTTATGACTAAGTCTCAGACATATGAAGTAAGCCTATTTAATCCAGCCTGCCAGTTAAACTACTTCTATCTCTCATTCTAAATACAATCAGGTTTAGAAAAAAAAAAAACACACTAGAGACAAACATCATCTAAGGCCTCCTTCAAATTATTCTAAGAAATACATGCCAAAAAAGTTCTAAAAGATTCTCCTCTCAGGTAGGAAAATAAGAAAATGCTTTTTATATTTTCCTGCTTTATAATCATCATAGATCTAAAATTTGGCTCAGAATACGGGTCAGTGTAAAAAGAAATGACTTAAGAACATCAAAAAAATACAGGTGCAGCTACAATTCAATTACATATTTTCCTTTTTTGTAGGGTGTGGCTTTGTTCTCACAGCTGGGAGAGTTGTACTTTAAATTTTCAACAAAGAAAGCCACCACATTAAAGAACTCTAGAAATTCCTATAACCAAAACTGTAGCAATAACCGTGCAATCTTCACTTGTCTTTCATAAAGATATTATGTGCTTTAATCTCTTGTTTTTCTGTACTCAACACATTTGGCAAAGTACTTTAACAATAGAAATGAAAACAATCATTCAAAAACAAAGCTCAGGAAAGAAGAATCACATAAAATATCTAATAACCAACATCTCTTAAGAATTTACTTTGAATTTTTGAAAAAAAATTAGAAATAACATCAGGCATTCTGTTTCTGTTTTAAGTTTTTGTTTTAATTACTCAATTTTAGTTTTGCCTAAAGGAAGAAATCCAACAAAAACAATTATGATCTAAACAAGAGCAGTAATTTTGTATCCAAACTGCTGATTTTTAATCTATTCACTTCCCTGCATGTATAGATGTGTTTTACCTCCAGTGTTTTATCAGTTTAACAGTCATAATTTACACAAAACACACAGATGGTCTTAGAAACAGTAAAAGTTTCAGACGTAACAACTTCCTGGCATATGGAACACTATCGTGGATCATCATTTTGACAGCATTTAAATGATTTTAAAATTATTTATACATTAACATCTTGGCATCGTTTCATAGTCATAGGTTATTGCAACTTTAAATTGTTTGATTCCTGAGAGCAGTTGGTTCTTATATTGACTATAAGCTACTAATGGGGTGGGGGGCATTGGTGCCCTTTATTTACAGCGTAACATCTTCTAGACAGCAAAATGTAAATGAAAATCCTCTAGTAAATTAAGCACTTTGGCATAAACCATAACATTTCTTCTAATTCAGTATATGATATAACAGGAAGTTCCAAGAATTTAAAAAAAATCAAATTTACCACAGCAGTTTCAAACTATTAATATCACAAAAAATGCACACACACACGTGCATACACAAAAAACAAAATCTTAAAGATTAACTAAGACTTTTCAAAATGTGAGACCACAACACCTTTATCTTTTAACTGTTGTGTTAGATACAATATAGAAAGAATTGTCTATACAATTCTAATGTGTCTGATTTCAATCTTTCCAATTTCTCTTGTACCAGTTCAGTGAGTTTTAACCCCACTCACTGAAACTGCTCTTGTCAAGGTCATTAATGACTGACCAAGTTGTCAATTCCAATGGTCAATTCTCAATCCTTACATTACTTGATCTACTGGTTGCAACTGATTCAGTCACTGCCACCTCGTTAAAGCACTATCTTCAGTTGGCTGCCTTTCTGGTTTTCCTCCTTTCTTTCTGACTGCTCCCTTTCAGTCTCCACTGCTCTTCTGCCTCTTTTCCCCGGAGAGCTAAAGACTGGATCTCTCTTCCTTTCTATGTATAATCACTCCCTTGCTGATTTCAGTCTCCTGTTTTTAAATAATATGTACATGCTGATGACTCCCATATTCATTAAGATAGGCTGCATTAGTCTGTGCTAGGAAATTCTCTATGACTTAATACAACAAAAATTTCTCATTCATTCTACATGTCCACCATGGGAAGACAGAGGTATGGGGTGGAAAGTTCTACTACACCTAACTCAGGGACCCAGGATCTTTGGGTGTCCTGGAACATGTGTCCTCCTTGGTTGCCACCTGGTAAAGAGAGAGAGCGCTGGAAGCTCACCCACTAGTATTTAACATCTTTAATTTTCACTCATCGCTCATGAAGCTGAACCAGCGAAACTGGGCTGGGTCTGCCCGGTAGCAAGGAAGCTGGGAAGTGTTTCATCTGCCCAGAAGGAAGGGAGGAATGTATGGTAATGAGTACTTGTTATGTCTACCACAACTCAAATTCTTCTCCAGCCTCAACCTCAACTCTGAATTTCTGACTCATGTTTCCAACTGCCTATTTGACATTTATACTTGGATATCTAATAAGAATTTCAAAATTACGGTGTCTGAAACTGAGTTCCTGATACTTCCCATCCCAAATCTTCTCTTTCTACAATTAATGGCATCTCCGTCAATGGCACCTCGACCTTTTCAGTTGCTCAGACCAACGGATTAAGGTAATCCTTCTCTTTTTCTCACAAGCCACATCCAATCTGTTAGCAAATTCTGTCGGCAATTGCTTCACAGCAGATCCAGAATATAACCTCTCCTCTTCAAACTACCTCCTAAGAGCGTGGTCCAAACCCCCATTTCCCCTTTGCCTGGATTACTGCAAAAGCTCCCACTGTGCTCTCCACGTCGGCCGTTATCGCCCTTCACTGTGTACTGCAGAGAGTGGAGGATTCTGCTGAGAAAACTCTGATGCTTTACACCTTGCTTCGAGGAAAAGCCAAACTATTTACAATGTCTACTAGGTCCTAGACAGTCTGGCTACTTTTGGTTTTTTTTTTTAAATTTTTACTGGCGTACAGTTGATTGACAATGTTGTGTTAGTTTCTTCTGTACAGCACAGTGAATCAGTTATACATATACATATATCCACTCTTTTTTAGACTCTTTTCCCAAATAGGTCATTACAGAGTATTGAGTAGCATTCCCTGTGCTATACAGTAGGTCCTTATGCGTTATCTATTTCATATATAGTAGTATGTATATGTCAATCCCAATCTCCCAATTTCTCCCTCTCCACCTTTCCCCCCGGTAACCATAAGATGGTTTTCTACATCTGTGACTCTATTTCTGTTTTGTAAATAAGTTCACTTGTACCATTCTTTTAGATTCCACATATAAGCGGTATCATACGATATTTGTCATTCTCTGTCTGACTCACTTCACTCAGTATGACAGTCTCTAGGTCCATCCATGTTGCTCCAGATGGCATGATTTTGTTCTTTCTCGTGGCTGAATACAGTCTGGTGAGTTGTCACCCCCGATGCTCTCTCCGACAAATCTCCCCTTGCTCTCTCTGCTCCATCCACGCTGACCATTCTGCCTGTTTTTTTTGGAACGTTAGAGGTACACCCTGCCTGAGGGTCTTTGAACTTACTATTTTGTTTGAACACTCTTTATCCAGATACCTATCTAGTTCCTTCCCTTAATTTCTTCACATCTTTATGTGGAGCATTTCTGGTCATTTCTATTTAAAATTGGAATTCTACCCCAATCTTAATTAATCTGTCTATCACTTCATTACTTTTTATAGGACTTATTATAGTCTAATATACTATATGTTATACTATCTATTTTGGCTTTATCTGTATAATTAACCACAGAATATAAACTCCAGAAGGGCATTCACTGATTTTTGTTTAATGCTGCATCCCCAATGCTGAGAATTTTATCATTAATTTGTATTAAACACAAATAGGTAATCGGGAAAGACATGAGGGAGGAGATGGATTATAATGGTTTCAATGAGTTTGAATTATTAGGGTAGGAAAATGTAAATTACAGATAATGGTCATCAAATGACTTAAAGTAGTTTTTAAAGGGGAAAATATTATCTTAATTGTGCATAAGTCTAAAAGGAATCTGTTATCACTAACAGGAGAAGCATTTGGTCCTAGAATCTCTATTCCCCTGCTCCCTTGACTCTATTTCCCCGAGTCAATATTTCCAAATATAGTTCACTTTGCTATGTGGCTTGTCAGCATCTCCTAAAAGTACAGCGAGGTCCTCCTCACTCCAATTCCTAGAATTAAATAAATCATTTGACAGACTCATTCTAATTCGGATCAATGCAGGAAAAATGCTTGATTTTCTTTCAAGGTCTCTAAATCCCTGTCCACCACAACCTTCTCTTTTTTTTTTTTTTTTCTCACTATTTAATTTTCATGCTAATCTGCTAACTGGTTATTCAGAAACAGTGCAAGCATTTATTAGGATTAGGTGGTCTGTGTTATAACTTTGTTCTTCTACAACTTTAGCAGTGACCTTTGCCTTACACACACATTCTCCTGGGAAACATTAAATCTTGGCTCATAAATTCACAATAGATAGACAGTACGTGCAGAACAAAGAAAACAGTAAAGGGGAATGTTGTACAATCATAGAATCAGTGAGAGTTGGTTTACTTAGGTACTTTAGTTAACGCCTTACAAGATAGAAAAAGCAAAGAAGTCTCATAGAATCGCTGCCGTCAAGAAGAAAACGCATCATTACTTACTACAGACAGCATACTTCTCTAACTCACATCACAGCAGAAATTTGAAATCCAGTAATCTAGTCACACTATTTTATTCTGGAATGAGATCAATCCATCATTAACCATCATTCAGAATGAGATTTGATTTTTCAGAAATGATATCAAACTCTACAGAACAGAAAAGCAATTTAAAAAGGAGAAAGAGATAAAAATTCTGAAGGGATTTAAGAAGCCTTCTGGAAATATACTATATTTCTGAATTCTGTTTATAATTATTTACTATACCATCTAGAAATGTGATATGCCCTGAGTGATGCAAATAATTATGTCATACACAAAAGTGTTAACTCTAAGACACTGACATAGAAATTAAAGTTTTCTTTTACTGAATAGCAAACTAAACAACATGCATCTTCCTCACTTATTTTTATGTCAACACAGGGAGAACTGAAATATATTTATTTTAAAAGAAGAATTGAAAATGGGAGTTAACGCAATCCTGTATTTGAAAGCACCTACTTTTTTCTCTTTTTCTTTGGTGAAGATATACACAGTTGGATTTCTAAATGTCCCCCACCGTTGGCTTAAATACTCACAGTTATTCTTTCATCTTTATCATCCAGCGGAGAGCCATCTTTCCTCCACGAAATGGTGGGCTCCGGATGGCCTCGTGGAGGCTGGCATTCCATCACTGCAGGCTCTCCCACAGCCACCATAACATCGGAAGGGTTTTGTCTGAAGTCATCCCGTAGTACTGCAGGCACAAGATTAAATCATTACACTCAACGATGATATATACAGTCCTTATCTCTGAACTTCAGCGAAGGAGACATTTATTATAGTAAATGACTACTAACAGCTATCTCAGTACATCTTGGAAAATCTATGCAATTTAATAATGATATCTGGCCTTAAGCACACGACAGGGATAATTTGATATTCTTCACAGGCCAGTGGGCAAGTGTTTTTTGCTGCCTAGTGCCCTCACAGTTAGCATTTGGCTTATCTCTAACTTGCACTTCTTCTCTGTCTACTGCCTACAGTCTCTCATCCATGTGCTAATGAATATAACCAAACCCTCCTTTTACTTACATGACACGTTGGGATGATGTTTTCTGTTATTAAATGGATTACACATGCATACAAGCAAAAATATTAAAAGTACAAATAAATGTACTTCCAAATTTGAGATACTTTAAAGATATTTCAAACTCTTGTATAACAGTATATAGTCACTATAATTTAAATATGTCCATTACAAAAACTTTAGACAAACTTGCAAAGCGACTAAATTCAAAACACTGTCTGTTTTTCCATTATCACTGAGTGAGGGACAGTGTTAAAAGGCACCAGTAATGATGACAGCATTGCTACCAACCATGTCACTTTGTATGTTCTGTACTTTTTGGTTTTTGTGGATTTGGTGAGGAGTACACATTACTTCATTTAATTCTCAAACCTGCTCAGAATAAGAGATATTATTAACCCCATTTATATTATTTAATATATTTTTTTAGAGGCGGAAACAATTCATTACTATAATCCTAACTGGATACTAATATAATACTAACATACTGTGAACCAGCATTATTCACTTTGCGATTATTGGAATAAAATGTAGAAAATAAATCAAACATGTATTTCGAAAATAGTTAATACAGTATAACTGTCTTCAGTATTTTGTTAACACCAAGAAATCATGAATTATTTGGCATCAATTAGCCTTAAATCACAGCTCTGTTGTTTACGAGGCAGGTAATCTCGAACACATTACTTAATACCTCTGTTTCCATATTTACAAAGCAGGCATGGAAATACACACTTCAATACAAGTCTAAAAATGTTAGTTACCTTTCTCCCACCCCATTTTCCCCCAGTGTGTAATAAAAGGTGAACAATTTTAGTAATCTAATTTGATACTTAATATGCTCATTGGTATGTTAAGTGCACAGATTTGAAGTGATAAATATTTATCCTTAAAAATCTATTGAATTAAATATTTGATACTACAATTTTGTACTGGAATGAATGTCTTTCCATTTCAATGGCATTTAAAGATACTGTCATGGATAAAGTACTACAATGAAAAAAAAACTTACGATTTCAAAAGTCACCCTTAAATTTTGGTTTCAAAACCCCAAATAAGCTTAGAGACTTACAAAATCCTATACTTTTCTCTTACAATTCTCCACTTTTCCTTCCTCTATGCCAGCTAAGTGTGTGCATACATCTGAGTAAGCCTTAATATCCACTCAACAAAACCATTTTTAAATCTACATATTATGACAACTTGGGCACAATATGACAATATTAACACTTGGAAAATACCGCTTCAAAGAGGAGACGTCTGTCCTCATTTCTGGAAAGAACAGTAAAAGGAAAAAGCAAAGGAAATATGATCACACCACACTGTTGTAAGTCTAACTTCATAGACACACTATTTACTAATAAAATACACAGACACAAAGATAAGCCTTGCTGAACTGAAAACTGCAGCTACTGTTAGCACATTATAGAAGAACAGAGTACGAAAACTTCCACTATTTATGAACTTACACTACTATTAGGTATTAAGAGTACACCACAAATAAAATGTAAGGTTTATAGAAAAAGCAAATGAACTGACCTTAACAAACAGTATGTGCTTTTGCTAGATCACATTATTAATCTAAGATAACACCTCTGAAAATTGTTAACACCCTTGAAACATGCAGAAGTAAAATACTTTTCAAATAAAAATAAATAATTTGCACAACTGTTCTGCTTGGTGAGCTTAAAACCAACTTGGTAACACTATATCTTATTTACAAATTGAGATATCTCAAATAAACCAATGAATAATAAAATGTCTTTCAAAAATATCAAAGGTCTAAGTCAGATAAATCAAGGTTTTTTTTTTTCCATTTACTATGTTATTTGCGTTTTTACAGTATATAATGAAAAGCTAACAAAATGTAATCCATTAAAGATTGTTGCTTAGATAATGCTCATGTAATTATTTTTGCAGCTGTGAAACATAGAACTCTAGCATTGCTTATGGCGACAGGCAACCTTGCATAAAGTTATGAATTTAAGATTTTCTTCTCTCTTCTATAAAAGCAACTTTTTTTCTTACTTGCCTTGAACATTTCCTTTTGGGGAAAAAATAGTATGTGTCACATTATAAAAATGAAATGAACTTCTGGTTAAACTATCCAATTTTCTTAATTCATGTGTGTATTTAAGAAATTAAAATAAAAATTGAATTCAAATGACTGGCAGCATCTTGCAGAAAAAACAATGGTATCCATAAATAATCTCAAACACAGATCCTTTAAAAAAAAAACTCTCTTTTTCTTCTCTAACATCTCTACTAATCAAAGTGTATATTCTCAAATGTTTCTTGATTTGAATAGTATGAAATTCTAAAATATGGAACTAACTTTTGAAAAGATTTAATATTAATTTGATAACATATATAATATATCCAAGTAGACACCACCTAGAAAGGTTGTTAAACCACAGTTCATCCTAATATCATATTTCTTCCATATTTATGTAATTGTTTTATGTTTACAGGTTGGTGCATGTAATCTGGCTCAACTGCTTTTCACTTTTTTTCATTCTGTTCAATTAGAAGAAAAACATAAGCTTCATTGAATCTGAATCTCCTGGAAGTTTTTGGTCTAAAAATATGGCCAACTAAAGTTTATCCTTTAAAACAAAACATATAATCATTTGTCTTTCTGAAAAACCATACATGAATTTTAATACAGTTCTCAGAATAAGTAAACTTGCTTTCAGAAAAGGATTTTTAAAATTCAGTGCTGACTTTGCAACCTATTTGGGTAATATTGAAAAGACAGGGGACAAAGTGAAAAGATACGTTAAATGGAAACTTTCAAATATTATGGAGATTTTAATATTTGCAACACACTCTTTAAAAGCAGTGTGGGAGGGCTTCCCTGGTGGCGCAGTGGTTGAGAATCTGCCTGCCAATGCAGGGGACACGGGTTCGAGCCCTGGTCTGGGAAGATCCCACATGCCACGGAGCGACTAGGCCCGTGAGCCACAACTGCTGAGCCTGCGCGTCCGGAGCCTGTGCTCCGCAACGGGAGAGGCCGCGACAGTGAGAGGACCGCGCACCGCGATGAAGAGTGGCCCCCGCTCGCCGCAACTGGAGAAAGCCCTCGCACAGAAACGAAGACCCAACGCAGCCATAAATAAATAAATAAATAAAATTTTAAAAAAATTAAAAAAAAAAAAAAAAGCAGTGTGGGAAATTTTAGAACTGAATGAAACATAAAATTATAGAAAGGGCAGGAGTCTTTGACAACATCTAATCCATCCCACAAATAGAGGCAACTGAGTCCCAGCTTTGTCACTAGCCTGTGTTATTTTTCAGGAAGAGACCAGAAGAAAACATCAGTATCCTGATTTCCAAGGCAGTGCTCTTTTCAAAATTTTTTACCATGTCACCATTTTACTGTAAAATGCAATTTTCGTAATCTTTTGTATTTCCAAAAAATCCACTCCCTTCCTGCAGAAGGTTTGACTTACTAGTGATTGTACATCAGTGCACTGCAGTCTCATGACTGCCCCATTTTGGTGAGGTTCAAATGCTCCTAAAATTAATTTTGTTCCCTAATCATGTGGTGAACATATGTGAACTATAATACTCTAGCTTCATGAATCACAGAATCTTGGTGTAGTCAGGGGCCTAGGAGATGTGGGACCCAAACTTTTTCTTCTAGAAATTAATAATCTAAGGCTCCTCAGGAGGAGAGGAACTCATCACATAAATAAGAATAATGATATTGTTAGCAATATAATAATAATGTTAGCAATGGCTGACGTTTATTGAACATATACTATGTAAGGAACCATGCCAAGTATCCACTCATTTAATCCTCATAACAAGGCTATGAAAAAGTGACTTTATTAGTTTCATTTTACGAATGCGGAATTTGTAAAGACGGGCAGAGTCCACCAAGGACACTTTTCGATCAACTTGCCCACCCATCTGATCTTAACACTGTATGCACAATTCCAAATATATAGCTATCATGATATAATTAATACTTCAGCCTCTTTCCAGTAGAACTGAAGTTGAGTGAGAAACTTCCCTCTTGACACTCAAATGGCTACCTTTGAATATATCGTGTATTCTTGTATCTTCTCAGATTTTTCCACGTTCGGAAGAGGCCACTACAGATTTTCACTGGCATACTGAGAATTAGAAATCATCATTCAGATTACATATGTCGTCCTTTTATAATGATTCTTCTATTTCAACAACAAAATGACTGAAAAAGCTGCACAATAATAAGCATCTTAATTAAATACGGGCATTTTAATTAGAATTTTAATGGGTATCTTGGGAAAAACAGAGGAAGAGAATATGCAGTCCTGGGAATTTATTTTTCTACTTAAAAAGACTACTTTATCAATGAAACCTCGCAGCAAATAGTAGCAAGCAGTTGACAGGGGAAGGGAAAAAAATGAATGAAACCCTTAAAAATGGGGCAAATTTGAGGAGAAAATAAATGAGGAAGTGTATTCCCAAAGACAACAACTTTAAGGGTGCTCAGAGACAGCCTGCCTCGGTAACAATGTACCACTTCAATTGCTTTCAAAATCACTAATCATTTCTATTGTCTTTAACTAGCAGAGACTGTATTACTCACTTCTTTGATACTTTTAGTTCTTTATCTAAATGTCTACTTAACATAAGTAAATTGTATTTCATTTTAAAATAACTATTATTCTTTCATTTAACACATCTGTACTGAGCACATACTTGGGTGCTTGGCACCCGTGCTATAACATTTGTATTTCTCTTGCAGCACAGTTTACATCAGTGGTGAGGTAGGTCAAGAAACAACATTAATCTTCACCTTGTCAGGAAATGGTAATACAATAGGGTTTATTGAAGGTTATTTTGTATTAAGATATATGCTTTAGGAGCCAGGTAAGGAAGCATATCATAAAGGCGTAACTATTTGCATTCTTACTTTTTAAGGTCACAGCATTACCCAGAAGAACAAAGTGTTATCTGGGGTACAAATGTTTTTCAAAACTCCTTAACATTTCTTAAAATAAAATCATAATTCCAAACTTTTAAAAGCATTCCAACAAAAGGGTTGAATGTCCAGAAAGATATTATAAACAATTAAAAAAAAAACTAAAACGATAACGTATAAAATAATCTTTCATGAAGTATTATCTATTTTATAGCATCATATTCTAAAGCTAAGGCATCTGATATTTTAAATGATGCATGCACACATCAATTCTGTATAAAGTTATGATTTAGTCATGATCATTTTCTAAAGGGTACATATTTACTTTTCAAAATTTGACACTGAAAATATCTATGAATGCTCTTCAATAATTATGTCATCTTCCACTTGTGTTTTTTGTAGCATGCAACTTTATTTTGAAACCTTAAATTATACTTTGGTTAAGATCCTGGAAGAAAATATGCCAGTAAAAGCACTTATTTTCTCAACTACTGCAGCTTTTGAAGATTCACAAACCTTCTATGCTCTACCCTAGGAAAGCAGTACTTTTAAAAAAAAAAAAATTATACATTCTGAAAAAGTGATATAGTATGGATGGATGCCAAACATCACTCAATCTTAACTAGCACTGAATACAAAGCCCTGCAAATAGAAAGATAAATTACCAAAATGAAAGTAATTAATAGCTGTTTATTGGGTTTTGTTTTAAACAACATATGATAGAGGAACAGGCTTAAACACAGTTGCATGCTTCTGTGTTCTACTGGGCGGCAGCAATGGGGACAAGCCATCCTTGCTCTTTTAGTGATTAGAATTACTTCCAGGTTGGGTCCAAGCTTAAACCACATTCCCATTCTGCAGAAACATGGACAGCATAGTGACACTTCCTAGGAAAAGCCCTCACAGATCTCTGCAGTCAATGTTTCCTGGTTTCATTATTTCACTTCAGGAATCATGTGTGCTACAAGATGTACCCTAGAGTGTATTACACCAGCACCAAGTCATCAAGACAAAGGGGTGAAGTTTGGCATGCTAGATTTACGTTAAAACCTATGATGCATTCCAGAGAAAGGCGTACCTCAATAAGGATCAACATTTAAATAGTTAATATTCAGCAGACTTGCAATCTGGTAGATCATAAAAAATGAACTCCCAAAGTTAGTCAGTTTGCTAAAATCATATGTTCTCACTTAAAGATGTCAGTAGCTTACTAGATGTTTGATTTTTATACACTTTCAACTATAAATTAAATGGATTTCTTAATGAAAAATGCAGCTTTCGGAAAACACCATTTGATAGAGCATTATTTGTAGATAATGTTTATTTAGGAGTCAAAAAACAGAAGTCAGGGATTTTAGAATCACCCCATGTATCCCACCACTACACTGTGATTTTAATAGGTATATTCACAATGGCTCAGTTATTTCCATACAGAACAGAAAATTTTACACTCTATCTTGCTAGGGTTATTACGAAGACTAATTATTTAGTGTTTGTACAGGACTTGCCATTTATATGTGCATTACATCTGCAAAGAAGTATTACTATTAGTCACTATGTGAGGAATTGCCAAATTTCTCAGCTGCCAGTACAAATGGAAAGGAGGACAAAGAATGCCATTGATGAGGGTTTCTAAGTGCCAGAGCAAAAGTCACATTCAGGAGTAGCCTGGCAGGTTTAAAAAAACACAGATAGAATGAGACTATCTGAGGTATGGGACCCTGATTAGGGCAAGAGAGACATGTTCTTTCTTTTCTAAAATCCAACTTTCTATTTAGCGCCCTGCTAAATAGATATATATATATATATATATATATATATATATATATATATATATATATATATATATATATATATATATATATGTTCCTTGATCAAAGGAATATACTTATCTATTTATTGTCTGGCTTTTTGTATTCAAATGTCAGCTCCATGAGAACAAGAAGTTTGTTTTTGTCACTCTATGTATCCAGTGCCTAGAATAATGCCCAAGACATAATAGGCATTCAGAACATAAATATTTACAATACACCTTCTGAATGCTGGGTATTATATCTGAAATAGCGCTAACATCAGCACGAGTCCTACGTTCATGGTGTGCAAGGTATGGGAAGGAGACAGACAACAGTCAAATAAACACATGCATAGATACATAGCTACAATCGTGATACACGGCATGAAGGAAAGGATAGGATTGCTGTGTGAGAAACTAATGAAGGACATAATTTAAATAACAGTTCAACTAAATCCTGAAAAATGAATAGAACTTATCCTATGGAAGTGCATTGCAGGCATAGGAAATAATCCAGGTTGAAGAAAAAAACTTTGAGACTCAGACTCTGGTTAGTGGGACAGATTGACACTGGTGCACCATGAGATTGGCAGGGGAAGGAGGGGCCAGATCTCCTGCGCACAGCAGTCATGATAAAGGGTCAGCTTTTATTTTAATTCCCATGAGAAGCCACTTCTGCGGTTTGTAAGCAGAGCTGGAATTATCCTATTTAAATATTCATTTTAGTGGCTCTGTGAATGAAACGAAGAGGGAAATAAGAACCGAAGTGGAGAGACCAATTAGAAAGCTATCGTAGTAATTAAGGGGAAAAATGATGATTATTTTTATACTATTATAATGACACTGGATTTGGTACAAAGGGGAAAGGAGAGGTATACACTGGAGGTAAAAATCAAAACAACTTCTTGAGGGGTTGAAGCTGAAAGAGAGAAAGATGTCAACAGTGATACCCCAGGTTTCTGATTTGAAGAACTGAACGTGCCATTTTTAAGGGATAAGAGGACAGAGAGATAATATACAGACAAATCCTCCCATGAGGAGAATAGAAAAATAAGAAACCCATACTATCAAATTATGTGTACATATGTAAAATTTGATAATTTGGGAGGAGAAGAATAATATGAAAATTGTTTTATTGATTAAAAATACTATGGTTTCAAATTCTTCCCCCTTAGTATTTAACACAGGACTCATATTTACCTGTTTAGACCTTTATGATACTATACTCCAAATCTCAATTGCTAACTCATATCTCTTGATTAATTATATTATAACTATTAGGATGACAAAGTTTAATTTAGTTTGATGCATATCATTTTTAACTGACTGAAAATCTGACACAAAACTAACCGATTTTGATTATATAGGTATATATACAAATATGTGATTATATATGTCTGTATATGTGTGATGTATATGATATATATATGATTACTAATAACTGAAATATTGTTTTGCTATCCATACTTTGCAGCAAATTAATAAAAGCTCACTTAGTCATTTTGTTCAGAGAATAAGACAACTCAAGACATTAGGGCATTTTTCCGGACTGCCATCAATTAAGCTTAATTTACTATTTATGCATAAGAGAATCAATAGCATAATAAATGTTATTCCATAATTAGAATAGTCAGAAAATTCACATTTGTCAAAAGTTTCCAAAATCTCTAAAGCATAGTAAAATTCCCTGGGAAAATGCTGCATTATGAAACTATTGAGGATTTATTTGTGATTCACTCATTTGTTCATTCATTCAATAAAAGCACTATTGTACTGGGAGGTGGTGGCTAATAAGATAAACAAGATATAGTTGATCTATGCTTTCAAGGCACTTATTTGGGTTTTTTCTTTCTTCCTTTCTTTCTTTCTTTTCTCTTTTGTCACAGAATGCCTCGTTCAACTGAAACTTTAGACAAAGGTTTAACATGCAAAATAGATCAAGGGGATAATGTTGACTCCTCCAACTGGGGCTGCCCTGCAGGGGAATTCAGGTCTAGCAGTAAACTGATATATGGGAGGGTACATAAATTTCCCCCGCTCCTATAGCTATACTGTATGTAGCTAGTTAAGTGAAAACCCTGAATTCAGGTTTGGACCTGGATTCAGTGGGATACCAGAGCCTACATTTTTAGCACTAAACCCTATTGGCTTTTTAGGAGATAGATAGATACTCAGACCTGAGTCTGTCTCCTTGGCAGTTTATAAGAGAACTCCACTTCTGTGCCATTTCGAAATGCATCCAGCTTTCACTGTCATTTCGAACTGAAATGTGGAGTCATCATTCCTTGCCTTTAAAATAATGCGTAAAATAGGCCTGTATTACTACAGCTTCTAAAACCATAAACTTATACAATATAAGTGCAACCTCCCCCACTTCCACTGCCACCCCCAACTGCAAGTGAGGACCTGAAGTCAGGTGCTAAAAGGATTCAAGGTTGTACAAATGAGGACCTGAATTCAGGCGCTAAAAGGATTCAAGGTTGTACAAATGAGGACCTGAAGTCAGGCGCTAAAAGGATTCAGGGTGATACAGATGAGGACCTGAAGTCAGGCGCTAAATAATAGGATTCAAGGTTGAACAGATGAGGACCTGAAGGCAGGCGCTAAAAGGATTCAAGGTTGTACAGATGAGGACCTGAAGTCAGGCGCTAAAAGGATTCGGGGTTGTACAGATGAGGACCTGAAGTCAGGCGCTAAATAAAAGGATTCAAGTTTGTACAGATGAGGACCTGAAGTCAGGTGCTAAAAGGATTCAGGGTTGTACAGATGAGGACCTGAAGTCAGGCGCTAAATAAAAGGATTCAAGGTTGTACAGATGAGGACCTGAAGTCTGGCGCTAAAAGGATTCAGGGTTGTACAGATGAGGACCTGAAGTCAGGTGCTAAATAAAAGGATTCAAGGTTGTACAGATGAGGACCTGAAGGCAGGCGCTAAAAGGATTCAAGGTTGTACAGATGAGGACCTGAAGTCAGGCGCTAAAAGGATTCAGGGTTGTACAGATGAGGACCTGAAGTCAAGCGCTAAAAGGATTCAGGGTTGCACAGATGAGGACCTGAAGTCAGGCGCTAAAAGGATTCAAGGTTGTACAGATGAGGACCTGAAGTCAGGCGCTAAATAAAAGGATTCAGGGTTGTACAGATGAGGATCTGAAGTCTGGCACTAAAAGGATTCAGGGTTGTACAGATGAGGACCTGAAGTCAGGTGCTAAATAAAAGGATTCAAGGTTGTACAGATGAGGACCTGAAGTCAGGCGCTAAAAGGATTCAAGGTTGTACAGATGAGGACCTGAAGTCAGGCGCTAAAAGGATTCAAGGTTGTACAGATGAGGACCTGAAGTCAGGCGCTAAAAGGATTCAAGGTTGTACAGATGAGGACCTGAAGTCAGGCGCTAAAAGGATTCAGGGTTGTACAGATGAGGACCTGAAGTCAGGCGCTAAAAGGATTCAGGGTTGTACAAATGAGGACCTGAAGTCAGGGCTAAATAAAAGGATTCAAGGTTGTACAAATGAGTGACTGGACACAGTAGGACTGATTTGAAACAACTATTTTTCATACTTTGTTTTCATAGGCAGTTTTTGAAGTGCCTGAGAAAGACGAGAATGTTTTCTAATTAAAATATTTACTGGGAAACAAAGGTAGTTGTTAAAAAACAAAAACAGAGCTCCAGGTGTTTCTTTACATTCTCAAGCTCCATGCCAGCAGCTAAACAGGAGAAGGGCTAAAAGTAGTTTTCAGATTTTATGGGGAGTCTAATGGCAACAGTCTCAAGGGAGAAAAATCCTCACAGTTTAAAATGATCTCGTTAAAACCTCTCCAGTAATCGGGAAGAGCCCGAGAAAATAGATATTGGATTTAAAAACAAAAACAAAACCGAAAAAAAACCCAACCAAACTATTCTCCCTAATGTATCTTAGTGCAGCATAATTAATATTGCCCATTATAAACATCTCCCCCTAACCCCAAATGAAAGGAATATTTAAGTGACAGGAAAAAACGAAGTCTAAATAGCACACACACACAGACATATCAACTAAACAAAGGAGTCTTTAATTGACGACAATCTGCCCTAAATCACTGTTACTATTCCCCAACATAATACATTTCAGATCTGTTAATTCCTCGTATCTTCCCCTATCATCACTGGGCTGTCCGGGGCTTCAGAATAATAATGCCAAGTACCTAACAGAGCTTCCAATCTCCAAGGAATATAACAAACATGCAATTGTGTAGCTGTGTGAGCTGCCTTTTCCTAACAAACTACACAGCCCTTGGGAGAGTTCACTCAGCCCTCAGCTCTTTGGCAGACAAAGTTTAAGACCTCTTTTTGCTGATAGCTGGAGTCATGCTAACAAGCCTTGCCTTAAGGTACTAGGGATTAAATTGGTAGAAAAGCAAATCATTTTATAATTCTTATTAACCGTTGCTATCTTTACCAATAACCCTCAGCGTTTTACATAATATAAAATGTGTGCCTCCTAAGGAAGTCTCAGATGCAAAAGAAACAAATACTGAACGTGATAAAACAATGCAATAAAAATAATTATTGCTCTATAAAAATACAAACCTAAGGGGAATCCACAAGTAAGGACATTTTCAGGTACCTCAGTTTTAGAAATGATATATATAGGGAGAGTGAGAATCTGGAAAATGTAAAACAACCATACCCCATAACACCTTTGAAATGTACAGGTATTCTGGTTTGAAGACCACTTGCTCTAAAATGGCTAAGCCCTCACACCCACTAATCTAGTCACCAGCATTAAAGAAGTTAGCAACTCACCTCTATTACAATGGGAGCCACCACCTAAAGCATGTACAGAACCTCACGATACACAGGAATTATCTTCCTTGAACAAAATTTGGTTAAATTTCATAAACTTAAGCTGATGCTAACATGGTTTATATGCTTAATTGTAGAATTTGAAGTAAAACAATTCAAACCAAATGTAATTATTATGTTCACTGGGTTGAGTAAATTATCTATGACCCAACAGATCAAAGTACAATTTTAAATGATCAGTAGTCAAAATGGGAGTCAAATAAGCAAAAACCTAGTCTCATGGGAGAAGAGGGCCAAATGCTTCTCTGGAGATTTTAAGACCTCTGCTTATAATGAGGAACAAATGGTTCTTGGGACCAGGTTAGTGGACCAGTTCTTTAAAATACCCTACAACCAACTTAAAGAACTATAAAACCATTAGCTACTTGTAAGGAGCTCAAATAAATACAAAGAAACCTCTCAGTTTCTCTGCAATGCTGGCAAGCTTGGGATTACTTTTCTTCTTTAACAGACCCCAGTTGCAACAGCAACATTTCTTGTAAATTAAACAAATGTATAAGCTTTTGTTTTTCCACAAGGAGCAGCTGTAACTTCTGCTTTTCTATTTTAAAATCTTTTTATTTTCTAAGTGCTAAAAGTTGTTACTATTTTTTTAACCAAGTAGTTCATAGCTAGTCAATGAAGTCTCTGATGATCATAAAACTTTTGTCTGTTTTCTAAATATTTGCTAGGCTCCCTGACATATACGTAATACAAGTTCTCTCTCAATCATCAGCGCTTCTTTAACCAAGAGTTACAATAAAAACTAAACAAAGAATGACAACTTTAGCTATCAATTTTAATCATGTATCCTTTATCAACTACTGGAAGGATATACAAAAACTGATTATTAATAGTGTATAACCTTCTAAGTTGAAATTTATAATAATTCAATTGACAAAATAAGGCACAATTGCTGACATAATAATTTTAAATACTCATAAAACTTGGATGCCTAAAATCAATATTATAAGTTTTTATGGACAAAAATAAACATTTTTTCACACTGTAAATTTCAGGATTTTTAAAGTGAACTTGATGCTAAGTTAATTTGGTGTTCCTATCCTTAATCATGTATATTCAGTCTCAAAGAGCTCAATTTCATTAAAAATCTACATAGCTGAAATTCACATTTATTTTCAAAACAGGAATATTTTCTTTATCAGTAATGATGCAAGAGTACCTTATCCTGATAAATTATAAATTTTTCTAGCTCTAAATATGCTTTCTTGACTCTTTTAACAGATATCTTAGGCTAATATATAAAGGGTCCACTTCAAACACATGATTATTTTTAACTGACAATGACCTATAATTTAATAGAGATGAAGTTCAGAACTTGCAGACATCATAGAGGAATCGCAAGGTCTTCAAGAGCAAAAAGCTGAGTCAAGTAAAGGATTATTTACTAGTTTAAAAAAAGCATGGCAAACATCAAATACCCCTTTGACCTAAATACCAAAAGGCAGGAAAATAATGAAATTTAAAACACATTGTTAAATGGGAAGGAAATCTAAAAAAGAGTGGATATATGTATACGTATGACTGATTCACTTTGCTGTACAGCAAGAAACTAACACAACACTGTAATGCAACAATACTCCAATAAAAATTAATAAAAAAATAAATAAACTTAAAAAAATCACATTGTTCCTACTCTCAATAATATTTTTACTTGCTATTTTATTTGGTTAAACATTTTCAAATTCACTGTTTAAAAAGAGAAGTTAAAAAAAAAAAAAAGTTAAAAAAAAAAAAAAAGAGAAGTTTATGTGAACATATAATAATCTGTGATATACATCATTTAATGTTCCAATGTCACTAAACAAATGATGTGCTAAAGTAAATTAAATTAATTTTTTCTTTTGTGTTCTCAAGGGCAGAACTAGAGAGAAAAGTCTTTACTTGAGTTATGCATACCAATTTCTTCTTGAACTTCAAAAAAAATAAAGGTCATGACCAACATTTCATATAAGGAAATACCAGCTAGGTTTAACTTTTCTGATTGAAAGTATAACATTTTAAGAATTACTAACTTTATTGTCTTTACTAATCAAACTATTAACATTTAAATAATAAAAATCACACTATTCCTCTTTGCTTAGAAACAAAAGAATCAGAGAAAGGCATTTCAAAGCATCATAACCAGAAAAGAGAAAACACAACCAGTAATTATACAATGTTCCAGGATTTGAGGGAATCGTAGACATGTTGAAAAAGGTAATTCAATATAGAAGAAGAAGATGAAATAAGCACCCTGCAATATGATAAGTGACACAAGAGACATGATTTTACTCTCAAATACTGTAAATAATTGACAGCTCCTACAACCATAATTAATTGATCTAAGTAACACTTGAAAGAAACATATTACCATATTTCTAACAAGGATAAGAGCTGGCTCAAAGTCAAGATTGGCAATTAAAATAGCCTGTCTGCATTACATGGTCACATAAAGTCAGTGTTGGTAGCAAAATAACAAATAAAAGTAAAAACATAAAAAAAAAAAACAAATAGAGAAATTTCTTGTAGGTTTCTGATTTTGCACCCTAATGGCTAGAAAATGAACTACTGAAAACGTTTAGAGCAAGCACCTTCCGTACTTTGAAGCTGTTCGTAACATTTTAATCCATGAACACTGCCTCCAATTTAAATAACTTAATATATGTGATAGTTTATCATCTTTACCATAAAAAAGAAACTTATACCTTAATCTTCCAGGTTATCATCAAGTTAGGGAGTTTGGGATTGACATGTGCAAAACTGAAATACTTTTTGAAGCAACTCTAACTTTTAGCCATGTATTCACCATGAAGTGTGATAATACAAGCCTACAAACAGACTTTACAAAATAATGCTACCTGCTCTTCATCTTCCAACTCCACCTAACTGATTGCCTACATTTTTGTTTATTCATTTTTTATTTTATTTCAGTCAGCAAACATTTGAGTTCCTACTACTGGGAGCCTTTGAAAAACTGTCTCCATCTATGATGCTGCCAATGTTGAAACCCCCTGTTGGACTTGACTCCAGGGGAACTCCTCAGCCAACCCTCCCTTCCCACTTCCTTCTTCAGCTCCTACTGCATTTCATACCTGCTACCCCATTGCCCACTTCTTAACTTAGGCCTCAAAGACTGGAAGTCTGTACATAAAGGAATTTGAAACCAACATAGACAGTGTGAGTAGTTTAATCAGTTAAGGTTAGTATATGAAGTAAAAGTTTTATAGGGTGGAGGTGTAAGAGATAACTGTGCACTAGAAGATTTAATTTTAGTTAGAAGCTACAAATAAAGAGAAGTTGAATGTGGATTTTCTTTTTTTTTTTTTCCTCTGTGGAATTCTTTAATTTTTTATTGAATATATTGACATATAACATTGCGTAAATTTAAGGTGTACAACATGCTACCTTGATACATTTAATATATTGTAATATGACTGCCAAGGTAGCCATATTTCACATTACATAATTATAGTACAACATTGTTGTCTCTATTCATTATACTGTGCATTACATCAGTATGGCTTATTTACTGCTCATTGCAAGTTTGTACCATTAAACAACATCAATTTTATCCCCTACCCCCCCCAACCCCTGGTAACCAGGATCTTACTCTGTTTTTCAGGAATTTGACTTTTTTACATTTTACATATAAGTGATATCACACAGTACTTGTCTTTTTCTGTCTGACTTGTCTCACTTAGCATAATGTGCCCAAGATCCAACCATGTTGCTGGAAATGGATGTGGATTTTCAATAGATAACTCTGCTTCATCTTAAATGCAAAGGAAAAATTCTAATAGATTTGCAACTGAATTCAACAGAGAAGGATTTAGTGAAATGTTTTAAAGTTTTATACTTTGGAGGCAGGAGAGAGATAAAGGATAAGCAGCCCACTCTATACTCTGTGATCTTATTTCATATGTTTATTGTTTTGAATTATAGAATGTTTTAATTAAAAGGAACTTAGTGATCTTTTTAGCCCACGTCTGCTTCATTTTACAGGTGCGAAAACTGAGTTCAGCAAGGTTTAATGCTATTACAACCCAAATAGATTAAGAAAGCCCATTGACTTCCAATTAGACTATCATTATCTACTGAAAACTACAACAGAATCCAAAGATAACAACGAGCTTCTAATTCCAAAAAAAAATTTTTTTTTGAATTTGGGATGGAATTTAGAGTATTTCTGAAGCAGCTTTAACTGGGGCTTTAATTGAAAGTCCTTGTCAGTCACAAGATTTGCTCAAGGTGGTTCACTGGGGAGGGGTTGCTTATTTTGTAGTTTTCTTGCTAGCTCAGTCCCAGAAACCCAACAATAAGGAGAGAATTATATTAATATACTAAGTAATATCACTGTAATAAGCATTAACCACATGAAGAAATTAACTAAACCCATTCCTATAACAACCATTTAAAAATTTGGTACTATATCTGATAGTTTACTTTCAGTTTTGAAAACCTTCAAGCTTAGGAATTTCATTCTTAGGCTCATGAATTTGGGTTGAAGACAATGTCATCATAATCTCCACCTGTCACAGAGATATAAGGCCTATACTGATAAAATAAATGGTTCATTCTGTCATCATGACAGCTATAAAAAGTGACAGCTCTCCTAAGACTGCATACTTACTTTAGTTTAATAGGAAAATGTACAAAAAACAATTTGAGGGTTTGAGTGTTTTTTTTTTTTTAAGTAAAAGACTTAATATATCAGGAAAGTATGGTTGTAAATTGATTCCAATCTTAATACCTCATCAATGAATCAATGTATATTTTGGATTTTTTTCAAATGCATATTAAGGTACTGCATGATTAAAGAGGAACACTTCCCCATTAATTTTTATAATAATTTCAGCCCTTCCTTCAAGTTCTGTATATTAGATATGATGGGATATTGTTGTTGCCTACCCCAAATCTTTCAGGGAAAGCAAATAGCTCTTTCATTTGGAACTGGGTCCAGTCTAGCATTTTGATTATATGTGGAAGACAGGACTGATCTTAAAAAGTTCGCTTGTATGTCAAACTTTACAGCGGGAATAAAAGTGATTATTTTAAAAATCATTTAAAATTTAGAAACATTAAATTTATTATGAAGATAAGTTTGATAAAAAGTACTTATAATTCTATATATACAGCAAGCTCAGCGGTTTTACTAAGAAAATTACCTTAAACTACAAAAATACATATTTTTTAACTTAAAAAAGCTACTTCATAAAGATAAGCTTTTTACTAAGGGAAAGAGTAGAAGAAGAACTGTCTTAAAGAGTCCTTATAAAGGGAAAGAGAAAATAAAGTATATTTTTAGGTTATTCTAGTAAGCATTACTATCAGAGTATCACACTAATAAGGTGGTCTTTGGAAATGCCGTATAGTGTAAGATAAATATAAGAGCAAGCCAAAGATTTCCAGTCTCATTTTATCATATACTTTAATAGAGGGCAAAGCTAGTTAAACAGATGGCACTCAGGATTTCTCAATGAATTCAGCATCTGTGTGTACACGTTGCATAAACGCCAATTAAAATGTGTCCAAGTAAATTTACATCCCTTGCTGATAGAAAGTAAGCCAATCTTGCTGGCTCAGCGTCAAGGTTAAACTTAATCATCTGCTGAACTTGCAGCAAGTTGCTCTCAAATTGTACAGAAATTCCCAGTGAAAAAATAAAAACAGAACTCCTATTGATTTGTATTTATTTACATTCATAACTCATTTCCAAAGCCTTGGGCTAGAGCTCAAAGGGAAAAAAAGTTACTATTTGTATGACTTGGCCAACTACACTTTTAATCGTATTTCCAACAAATACCTCTTTGATTAAAATGCCTGCCTGAATAAATTTTCTTAACCTCTTCCTTGCAACTTCCTAGTTGAGATAATTTTGTTTAAAAATTATCCTTTCAAAATGATCTTGAACAAAGGAAAAAGGCATGTAGCAGTCAGAATACCATTTATATAGGAAAGAACAGAATCTGCTTCAGAGTGACAGGCAGCCATGAAATTATTTGAAACAATTCCTCCTAGAGGAATATAAAAGTGGTTTCACCTGACATCTCTTTGGCTCGATATTTTTCTGCAGCACCTCCTCACCCCCAGTTCATATGTACCTCCCTAAAGCTTTTTTAGGCTGTGTTAGCTTTGCTCTTTTTGAATTTCAAACTTTCAATACCCACATTACTCATTCTAAAGAGAAATTTTGGACTTGTTATTAAAAATAGGCACCTCATTATAAGGGACTATTACACAGACATTAAACATAATGTTCTTTTTAAAATAAAGTAATAAAATGCTCAAGATAAAATGTTAATTGAAAAAAGAAAGCATATAAAAATAGGTATGACTCAGTTTCCGAAAGTACGCTCTATAAAACACTAGTTCAAAGTGATCCTAATATGTATTTGCTTAAAAAAGTAAGACATTTATATTTGGAAAATGTTATATTATAGCCAACCTTTGGAAAATTACAACATTCATTAGCATATTAAAAGTACTGTGAAGTCCTACGATAAAAATAAACTCATTTAACTTTGTTGCCCTAGTATTTTCCAAACACATTTGACCATGCCAACTTTACTTCATTAAGTTTTATAACTTACTTGAGGAACACCAGTGCCCTCTTTCTAAAATAAAATCCTTAGTAATATACTTTGGGAATGGACAATATAAAATATGTCTCTAGTTTTGCAAAAAACATAAATATATATGCATATATGTAGAAAGCAGAGGCATAAAGAGAAGATAAATTATTAAGAGTAGTCATTTCTGAGTCATGAGATTATGAATTTTTAATCTTTGCCTTTGTACATTTGTGTCTGATTTTTCTAATATAGTGAACCTATATTGTTTTTATAAGAGAGAAAAACATACATTGTACTAAATACATCTTATTTCATATATTGCATAAGTATACATGATATCATTTCTCATCCCTCTACTACAAATAGCTAAAAATCTGGCATTTTGTATGTGGAAGGCTTTGAATTAAGAACTGAATCTCATTTGATCCTCACAAAGGCTGATGAAAAGTTTTCACTATTTTACCAATGAAGAAACTGATATTTTGCTTACTATATGGGGTAATCAGGTTCCCATCCTAGGTCAGTCCTGTGTCAAATCCCATACTTTTAAACACTAAGCTCTGTTAAAACCTTGAGGACAAGAATTAGGCTTCATATTAGATATTCTCAAAGTATATCAAAAATAGTACCATATGATAATAACCAAATAAAACTAATATTGAACACATTCAGTATTAGGTGGAAGGTACGTGTGTGTGTGTGTGTGTGTGTGTGTGTGTGTGTGTGTGTGTGTATGTCCTAAATAATAACACTAACATTTAATGAGTATTTTATGCTGTGCTAGGAACTGGGCTAAAATTTTGTTATACATTAATTTCATTAATTCCCACCAGAACCATATGAGTTTAATACTATTATTATCACAACTTATTGGTGATAAAACTAAGAGGTATAGATGTACAAAAACCAGGATACACACCATATCAGTTTAATTCTAAAATCAGGGTTTCCTACTCACTAAATCAGTTTACCACCACAGGAGGGATGCTTTGTTATCCCAATATGCACTTTTTAAATTGTGTTCTTTTTTTGGAAAAAAAAAAAAAGCTTAGAAGGCAAATTTAGTTCAAATTTCTTACATCAGTATATAGATGTTTATTCATTCTACTCATTTTTTTTCTTAAAATGATGAAATTAAACTGTTATCCCAAAGGGATGAATATCATAAATATACTTACTTAGATTTTGATAAATATCTAAACATCTCTTTAAAAAATGTGGTTCAAAATAAAATGGTAAAAAAAATATTTTATGGAGCTGTATTCTATGATTTTCTGATTTACAGATTTGGACAGGAAAGAAAAAAATTCATGATGGGTGGGTTTACACTACACTCAGCATGGTGTACTAGATAATCCCCAAGCATCCTTTTTCATTAGTTAAGTCTTCTCCCTCTACTCATCCTTAGGAAACTGTATCTGACACAATGGGTGCACAAAAATGTTGGTAGCTATCTTTAATACACACGACAGTGTTCAGAACACACTATCCCTGAATGGCACATTGAATATTTTAAGATGAAGGAATTTGAGAAATGGCAGGTAGAATAAGGATCCTCCGACCTCCCTCTGCTCCACTGAAGCATAAGACCCTTATGTGAGGGGTGCATCTTATACCTGGAAGAAAGGAGAATCCTTACTGCTGAAGATGGAGGGACATTGAGAGGGACCTGAACTAACAGACCTTGCTTATTTCCATCCACTTTACTATCCTTAGCTCACACCTATTTGTCCTATCATGTTTTTCATGACTTTCTACTCTTCATCAGACCTAGTATAAAAATGCTCAGGTTTAACTGCTTCTTTAGGTTTTCATTTCCTTATGAAGACTCCTGTGACATGTAAAACATATTAAATAAATGTGTATGCTTTTCTCCTATTAATCGGTCTTTTGTTGGTCCAATTTACAGGGCACCAGCCAGAGAACATAGGAGGGTAGTAGGAAAAACAATTTTTCCTCCCCTACACATCTTATTAGTTTTATGACTGAACTGCTTTAATATTAAGTTTAATTTCCATCTTGGTATCTTCACTAAGCTTCAATGTCTTGTTTGTCTCTGCATAGCTGGGGTCTGGCACTGTTTCTTTTTATAACAAGGACCTAAACACATATTTTTTTGAATGAACAAAATAATCCCATTTAATCCCTAAAACAATCAAGGGAGGTGTGCTCATTTTTTTTGCTCATTTTCTAAGTTAAGAATTTTGCCCAAGGAATTGTAGCTAGCATGTGGCAGACCTAGGCCTAACCCTAGGTGTGTCAAATTCCACAGCCAAGTCCTTTCCATTTATCTGTTCACTATCATTTAGTTCAGCTCTGATACTGAATCATAAAAACGGCAACAATCAAAAGTAATTACACAATTTAAATATCCCCACCATCTTTAGTGTTTTCAAGGGTCACAATGATCCTTTAAGCTAAGCTTAAATAAAAAACTCCTTTAAATGTTTTATGCTTTGTTGCAACAAAGAGACTTGCTAAAACAGTCTTTAATAAAAAAATGATAATAGAGCTTCCCTGGTGGCGCAGTGGTTGAGAATCTGCCTGCCAATGCAGGGGACGCGGGTTCGAGCCCTGGTCTGGGAAGATCCCACATGCCGCGGAGCAACTAAGCCCGTGAGCCACAACTACTGAGCCTGCGCGTCTGGAGCCTGTGCTCCGCAACAAGAGAGGCCGCGATAGTGAGAGGCCCGCGCACCGCGATGAAGAGTGGCCCCCGCTTGCCACAACTGGAGAAAGCCCTCGCACAGAAACGAAGACCCAACACAGCCATACATACATACATACATACATACGTAAAAAAAAAAGAATGTAAGCAGACAAGAATAGCATTAAAAAAATAAAAAATAAAATTAAAAAAAATGATAATAAACAATAAGAACTACAGAGAACTACATAAATATCTTGTAATAAACTATAATGGAAAAGAATTTTAAAAGAGTATAGATATATACATACACGTACGTACAACTGAATCACTTTGCTGAACGTAACACCATATTGTAAATCAACTATACTTCAATAAAAAATGATAATCTATCACTTGAAAGTATCAGAGGAAGCACACTTTAACTTCTATAACCTGATAAGCATTAGTGTTTATAAAATGAATAAGAAAAGGAATATGCAGTTCAAATTTTGCTCCCTGCTCAATAAAAGTTTATAAACAACAACCACTAATACCAACAGTCTCCAAAGTGTCTCTATATAGGCAAAAACATTTACTCTGTATAGGCAAAAACATTCAGAAATGACCTATTTGCCTTGCAAAGTATTAACGACTTGAAAATGTATTCAGTATTTACCCTTTAATAAATTTCTACCAAACATATATTTAGTCACTATCCACTGGTAATTTGAAAACTCTTCAAAGCAAATCATGAAACTTAAACTTTACTTATAATTTTAATTTACTGGAGTGGATGTTTTCCAATTTTCCTACATTTAGTATTTGACATTTCTGAGTTTTATGTATCATACACTTTGAAGAAATCCATTATGTGTACATATCCCTTTATGCAGGATGCCAACTTGTAGCCATCATAAAACAAAGCTGATTAACTGGTAAACCATCCAACAAAATTCTATCTTTTGGCCAGCTTAACCTAAAAGAAGTTTTTCCACTAAATTGCACAGATGAACACAAATCTTGAACAATTATATCCCACTAGCTCATGTGAGTAATTGCTAGGGTGGAAAATTGCAGCAAGTATGAAGGTACAGATGTTCATTTTTCAGATGACCAAAATAAGGGGAAAAATGTTCTCTTCCAAGCTGAATTCTGTTTATATAATACATTTTGCTCTATTTACACTTTTCTATGGAGTAGAAAAAGTGTTAAAGTAGAAAGACAAAAATGGCACAATGGAAAAACAAACTGAACCCAGATTATTATTTCACACTTTTCTATAAAGACACCTGTTCATATTTCTAAAGTATAAGTAAAATAATTAAAATAAAATGAGACAGGTGAGACTACTAAATCATGTACTACAGGACTGCAGTTAGACGCTTTTTGAATTAGCACTTCACTCAACATCCAGTAATGTAGTCAGTACTCTGTACAAGCAGGCAAAGTTACAGGAAAAGTAGCAACCGTATCTTCCTTTAAATATGTGCAAAGATTGTTCTTCAACTTGCTGAGAACAAAATACAAGCTATCCCAGCTTTAAAGCATTCAGAACTTTTCTAACAAGCTCAGCTAGTTTTTGCTGGTGTGCTTTCACGCTACTTCACTATAGTTTAGTCCTCTGGACCCAGTTTTGCCCTGTTGTTTACTGCAAAATTATTGTCTGGGAATCATTTTTGGACTTCTATTGAAAAGTGTTTTTTTTTTTTCTTAGCCGCCTTAGCTATTGTTTTAACCCATCTCTGCTGAGGTCTGTGCACAGACTGCTCCAACAGCTTTCTCGAGGGTTGAGAGCTAGCATCTCATTTCACAGGATTGAGAGAGGAGACAAGTATGGAGCACAGCACTTTCCATTTAAGTACAATCTACTCTTCTGAATTTAAGACACACTTATGGAATCAGAATCTTGTCCTATGGTTATATGTTATTACATTGTACTATATTATAGAGTGTTATACCTATTTTTTTAATTGTCTCTTTTCCCCACTTGTCTCATGCCCCAAGAAAGCTTTGGTCCACAGCACATAGAGTAGCATCGAGGACATAGTAGACACTTAATAAGTACTGTAGAATGAATGACTGAATGAATGAACCTCATATCCCCCATCAGGCACTCTTCCATGTGAAGAAATCCTTTAATAGTGTTACCACGAGGAATTAGCCCTTGGCGGCCCTTAATACGATTCTATAAACAACAAGAAATAAACCTTTGGCTATTACTGGCAAAAAATACACTCACCTGCTGACATTGGTATTTTCCTTTGCAAATTTATTTATATTAAACTAGACTGTATAAATCTGGATAGAACAGTGTTTAAGAGCAGAGACTCTGGAGCCAGACTGCCTGGGTAAGAAACTTGGCTCGGCCGCTTACTTAGTATATGACTTTGGACAAGCTGCTTAAGTGTTTCGTGCTTGCATTTCTTCATATATAAAAGAAGAAGAATGAAATAGATTGATATTAAGATTGATAATAAAAACTATCAGAGAATTGTAAGGATTAAATAAGTTCCTATATGTGACACATTAAAATAGTGCCCAGTGAACTGAATGATAGCTACAAATACCAGCTAGATATTATGGTAAATATTAATGTGGTTAATATTAATATAATAGTGAATTCTATTTCTAGGATAATTACTATTATTATTAATCCCATTGGGAGACTGGTTAGATTGAACTAGACCCTAACGGGTTGACTGTTTTTTGGTGGACAATAACATTTGTTTATTGATTATGGAAAGTTAAGGACCAAACTCCTGGTATGTGCTAACCCGATTAGAATATAGATAAACTATGCAGTTACCTTCAGCTATTAATTAAAACAGCATCAGTAACATCTTTATATAAAAAAGTTCTCCTCATTGATTCTACTAAGAAACATTAACTTCTAATGAAAGGATGGCAAGGTTCAAGAAAAAGCACACAGCAATGTCAAATTGAGAAGGATTTTAAAATGTGGGTCAAAAGACACACTAAAATAGAAGAAATGAAAGGCTCATGAAGACATATTTAGGCTGCATCACAATTTTCCCCAGTGCATATACACAACAGATGTCATCTGGTACCACGTTATTCTTACTACTATTATTATTTAAATGAATAGATATAATTTTAATCAACATTCTTTATATTTGTTTGTATTTGAAAGTCATGTTATGGTGAAACCAAACAAGAAAGGCACCCATGAAATTAATTGCACATATCTAATCCTCTTTAGTGATTATTTCTTTTCAACAGTACTCAATTTAAAAGAAAAGTCAAAATAAAAACTTTTGCTTACTTTCTATAAAAATATTTATTTTCACATGTATCATTGATTTATCATTAACTGAGATTAAATGTCACAGCCATATGTTACAGCAGCATATTAAAATAAGACACAATTTCCAAAATGTAAAATACCTTAGATGCTGGGGGAAAAAAAAAAAAAAACTATATAAAATAATCTGGGTTCAGTTTGTTTTTCCATTGTGCCATTTTTGTCTTTCTACTTTAATACTTTTTTTTACTCCATATGCATGTACGACCACATCTCTCCATTAAATAAAAACACCCCCTCAAACTTTCCTTAAATGCATTTTCATATCTTATTCCTTCCTCCATTGCCAAACATTCTTCAGGTTGAGACTCACAGTCTAAACTTCTTTTGTCCTTATCCTATTGAAAAGCTTCTCAATTTAGAGTTTAAAAATCTCTTAGTTGTCCTGATTAGAAAGCCTTTTTTCAGGTTTCATCCTACTAGATTGTTTTGCAGAATTTGTTTTTGTTGCCCACTGCCTCTTCTTGGTACTCTACTCTCACTTTGGCCTACCACATTCATTTCTGCTGCCTTTCTTTCCTTGTCTCCAGCTGTTTTCCTTCTTGGTCTTTATGAATTTTTCTCCATATGTTGTCCTTTTTAAGGTTCTATCTTTTTTCTCTTCCTTTTTTGTTAAATACTCTTCCTGACTCAATATTACTCAACCATATAATGTTCTCTACTGTCTTTATGTGGGAAGCTTCAGTATCTATAACCTTAGCCCAGATTTTTCTCCCAAGTGCTAAATCAATAATACCACTTTCGTCATACATAACCACTTGGATGCCTCATATGACTGAATCCTAAACACACACGGTCTTCACCAATACCACTTGTCTTAAAAAATAATAACAATAACCACTTTTATTCCTTGAGTATTTCCTCTCTCAGTATATGAGTACGCTGAGAAATCCTAGAGTCAGCATGGAATCCTTACTCTGTATCAGCTCCATATTCATAGTCAAACTTACCACATTTTTTCCTGCAAACCAGTCATCTTCTCTCCAACTCCAAATTCACATATTAAATCAGATCCTAGCCAGCTTCTTTGTCTAGATTAACCGTCTAAGTTTAATTCAATCTAGATGAACCCAAAGCATATAATACAATCCCAGATGGATATACAAAGTCTCTAGAAAAGTAAAGTAATGGATGTAGTTTGAAATAATTTCCTATGTGATTCTAATATAACTACCATTCCTCTCTCCTGTTTTCTCTGGGCTCAGGGTTGAAATCACTCTTCTAATCCCTTTACATGGTTCTTATCCTTGACTTCACACTAGAATCCTCTGCGACAGAAAAATTCAAATGTATAGGTCCCACATCCAGAGATTCAGAAGTAATTGTTCTAGAATACACCCTGCTATTTCCAATACACGGCCAAAGTTGAGACGCTCTCTTCTAAACCAATAATATCTAAAGTAAGTGAGCAATATTCCAGGTCTACATAAAATAATCCATTGGTATAGGATATTAATAGAAATTCTATTGGTATGTATGTTAAATCTAATCCTTAAATTTTTAATAAAATTTCACATGATGTTTAAAAATGTACATAATACCTTAGCATCGGTATATAGTAGTACACAGTAAATACTTTTACCGCAACTGTAGTTTACTTGCAAATATTTGTTACTAAACAGGCATGTAAAAACTGAAAAGTCTGAAATCTTTCCCTGTAAATTCTGTAGCTCGCCACCTCTCACTGTGCAAATGGGTCTCCTTTCACCCAGCCTCGCATCTTCTTGGGCCAAGGAATTATTCCACTGTAGTCATCCTTTGGAAACACCAAATATGATCCCTGTCACTCCCTTGCTTTAAAATCTCTATTGACTCCAAGCTGCCTTGTTTAACTCCAAGTAGAAAGTTTAACTAAGTGACCTATTAAAAAATAAGTAAAAATTCTTAATAGGACTCACAAGCACCTTCACAGTGTCTCTTCAAGCTCTTTAGCCTCATTTCTATTCTTCCATCCCCATATCCTATGCTGCAATATTTGCTCCATTATCCCAATATACTATGTCCCTGTTCACATTTACTTTATTCAGTCTACAGTGGTCAATGTCCTTCTTTTCTACCTGCTATACCTCCATTTAATTTGCAAAGACAATCAAACAGAGTTCTTCTCTCAAATATTCCAAGATGCCTCTAGACAGCATTAGTTAAATGTCTACTAGAGTACTTATCACATTATACTGCAATTATTATCATATATATTGGTTTGTTCCTATTAAATATTGAGATCCTTAAGGACAAAAGTTGACTTATTCATCTTTATACTTTCCCAATATTTGGCATTGAGCTAAGTGTACAAGAGTGGCTTAATATATGTCTTATAAACCGTTCAGTTTTTCAATAAATATTGATTGATTGCCTACTATGTGCCAGACACTCATGTAAGCACTATGAAGATAACAATAAAAAACTAATCTCTGAATAAATAAATGAATATAATGAATTTTAAAAGTGAATGTTTTTTGTTACAAGGAAAATCAGAAGAAAAATAGCAATTACTAAAACAAATAAACAGGGGCTTCCCTGGTGGCGCAGTGGTTGAGAATCTGCCTGCCAATGCAGGGGACACGGGCTCGAGCCCTGATCTGGGAAGATCCCACATGCTGCGGAGCAGCTGGGCCCGTGAGCCACAATTACTGAGCCTGCGCGTCTGGAGCCTGTGTTCCGCCAACAAGAGAGGCCGCGATAGTGAGAGGCCCGCGCACCGCGATGAAGAGTGGCCCCCGCTTGCCACAACTAGAGAAAGTCCTCGCACAGAAACGAAGACCCATCACAGCCATCAATAAATAAATAAATAAAATTTTAAAAAAAGAAGGAAAAAAAAAACAAATAAACAAAAGCAGTTCAACATTTACTACAGACCAGAATTTCATCTACACATACAATTAATTCTGTTTTCTTTCTCTTAATAGGACTTCACTATTAATAGCAGCTCTAAACACCTAATGCACAGTGATAAATTATGTTCATAATAGTAATCTAAAGGAAATTCAAGATCCTATAATGCTATGCTAATACAAAATTAAATTATGTCTATTTTACTCTGAGGTTCTACTGCATTTGTGATATTCTAACTGCAGGAAAAATTCAGACTTAATAGAATAACAGTACTAGAAGACATAAATTCATTACTATACAGAGGGAAAAACAGATTTACAGAAGTAAAATGTCTCGCCTTAGGTCACACAACTAGTTAATAACTGAACCACCAGTGTACATCACACCTCCAAAGACTGCACTCTTTAGACCATACCAAACTGATTCTCTTCTGGTGAACCAGGATATCTGGTCCTAGATTAAATCATGCTGAATTACACTTCACTGTCCAAGGAACAGAATGTTATTATGAATAAAACATTGCTCCTCATTGTTTAAAGGTAGTGAGACTTGAGAAATATAAAACATTATTATGGCTCTACGAAATATTAAGTGGCTTTGAACTAACTCCGGTTTTTGAGCATCTGAAACAAGAGTGATTGCTAGGGAATGGTGCCTAATCAGAAAAAAAAAAAAAAACACAACACATTTTAAAGGATAGGTTTATAACTCCTCAAATATGGTAACACATGTAAGCACTATCAGTATATAACAATCATAACCAAAATATTTATAATTTGTCATATAGAGACAAGAGCTGTAGCTTAGGTTAGCTGAGGTTGAGAGTGAGTTCAGGGTCAAACTACCCATTTTCTATTCAACGCCTCAATTTCCTCATCTGTAGAATGGGGATAATAATAGTAATTATTAATTGTTATAACTAAATGAGGTTACTCATGTAAAATCTAAATATCATTGCTGGTACATTCTAAAACACTTAATAATGGTAAGCCACAATTAGTTTTATGATCAAACACATAAGGAGCCAGTAGAGACAAATGGTTACGAGCACAAGCATTAAGTTCAGACAGGCATCAATTCAAAATTCTAATTCAAAATGTTGAGCTGTGTGGAAACTTACATCAAGCGTCTAAGGAAACATAATACACTCTAGGTATAGAAGTCATGATGACTATGCACTTGTGAATTAATAAACGATAATAACAATGCATGAAATTCATCTTGGAAAGTTTAACAATCAAAAGTGAACTGGAAAAAAAGAAGGTTGAAGTTCTAATGGTCTAAGGAATGAAATAAATATATATTGGATTTGTCCAAAAAATAGTAGCAAAAATATTCTTACAGAATTTGTTTTACATAGGTTACAAACTGTCCTGAATATTAAATCGTCTTTATGCCTTAATTTCTTATAGGATAATTCTGGATGCCATTACACACTGGCAACTATCAGAATTACTTATTCAATAACTTTAAAAAGTTCTTCTTGTCCTTGGGCTTCATTTTCTCATCTATAATGTGAACATATTCATCTGGACAGTTACTAAATTTTCTTCCCATTCTATAATACTATAAAAATTAATAAGCAGGACCACCATGTACAGTTGTGCAGGTTATTCAGCAAAGAGGGTGAATGGGTCTGAAATGCAGCTTGAACTTCACTTGCCAAGCTGTGCTCAGGGATGTTACTGCAGGTTTTTGCATAAATTTCAAAGATATAAATTTTAAGATTATAATGCTATATTAAAGTGTTTGAGGTACATTATAAACACATTACAATAAATCACTTTTATAGGTATAGTTCTCGTTCTTTTAATCAGTTCAAAAAATTAACAAACCCTTCTAAGTCCTTTTCTTTAATTTCCATATTTATTCCCTTTCAATGTGAAAACAGTGCAGCGCGGAGACCTCAACCACATTCAAAGTGGATACACTCTCTCGGTGAGGCTCCAAGCTCTCATCGACTCATTACCTTCCGCAATGAACTTTTACTACCTCACTCCCCTCAAAGTACAACTGTGGGTTGCTTATTTGATAACCTTTTCTTAACTGTCTTTGCCTTCTCCTTACTCCTACTCCTCATACAGTCCTGTCTTCTGTGCTTCTCAATTAGACAAATCTTACAAATTCTGCCTATGATTCAATTCCTCCTTATTTGAAGATAAATAAGGAAATTCTTTATTCTTTATGAGTACCTTCCCTTTTACAATATTGCTTGAAATTTACCCGATTCCAAGTATTCCAACAATTTCTTATACCTAGTAACTTCCACGTCTGTCCACCTTAGGTGTTCACAGTAGAAATGTAACAGTGTATATTTATTCTCTATGTACTTGCATTCATTTAGCTTTGTTTTGCAAATCCTAATGAGTATATAAACGCCCTCTTCCAATAATGGATATTTTATTTAACTTCTTTCTTAGTTTATCAGAGTTCACAAAGAGGGCTCTTTGGTTTTCAAAAGTAAATCAAAATCAGAATCAGTACTTTTTAAAGGTGCCAATGAAAACTGCTAGATCTCACTATAAAACTCTCAATTCAACAAGGTACGTAAATTAAACGAATGTGAACTACTTTTATTTTGAAAAACACAAAATCAGTAGAAAGAAACAGATAAGAGCACAAGTCCTACGGTCAGACTTCCAGATGCGAAATTGGCTCCGTGACCTACTACTCATTGCTTTTCTCTGCTTTTTCCCTCCTATCCTTAAGATAAGGGAAACTGCTTATCCTTTTCCTTTTTTGAAAAGTAGAGTTAATGGTCGTTTCTATCACATAAGTTTAGTATGCATGTAACTTAGAAAAGTGACATTATTATGGTCACATTATGTAACTAAGCTTAATATGAGCAATAATGATGTTGATTTTTGATAGGAAAAACACATTAATGAGACAGTGTTTTATAAAACAAGTTTCAGTGAATTTCAAGAATTATGTCTTGATACTATTCTTAAAATAATCATAAATTGAGTACTTAGTATGTTTCAAGATGATGCTACCTATTTCATATGAGCATTTAGTTTAATTCTCATGGCATCCCCACGATACAGGTATTGTCATTTTACCATTTTACAAAATGTGATATCTGAGTTCTCAGAGAAGTTAAGCAACTCACCCAAGTTTACACAGTTAATAAGTGCACAAGCCAGAATTTCAGCTTAGAGGTTTGTGTAATTCCAGAGCTGAAACTCTTATACTAGCAGCCCTCAAACTTTAGCTCATATCAGAATCACCTAAGTGGCTTGATAAAATATAGATTGCTGGCACCCTGGCTCAGGGTTTGTGATTCAGTTAACTCTACTATAGGATCTGAGAATCTGATTTCTAATAAGCTCCCAGGTGATATAGAATCTGCTAGCTAAAAAAACAGACTTTGAGAATCACTGGCCTAAATTATTAAACATGCTGATTTGATTGTTTCATTAAGTAACCCATTAAAAAACTAATTAGCAATCCTGTAGGCATAGACCAATATTTCAAGTTTGTTATAATATGACAATTCATAATATTATTATCTTTATATGACTTAGTACTTAAAAATTAACTACCGTAATTGAAATGAAGACAGCAAGGACTTCAATGATTCCTTGGGATAGAACATGGAAAAAGTAATATTTAATACAGTTAAATCCAAGTACCATTTATTTAGTTGAAGTAAATCAGAATTTTTTTAATAATCCCATACTGATTTTTGGAAGCAAGATGTTACTGATTTATTAAAGAAAATAAGTTCATCCAGGTTACATAATAACCATAACTGCTTTCACTTTGATGGAGTTTATTTTGTCTGCTGCTTCACATTACCGTAAGTAAAAATCTGATTTAATACAAGCTATCACTTCTGTGTGGTTTTCCTGTACTAATATTTATGTATACTGATTTCAGAAAAAGTTAAAAAAGTAGAATTCAAAAGGTTACCCATAGGACCTGGAACATCCAGTGTTGCCAAATAAAATAAGTAGATCTCTGACGTTCAAATTCAGCTCTCCACTTTGAGTCCAATTATATTGCTTATTTTCTAAAAGGCATTTACCACATTCATTTCTTCTGAAAACAGTTCTATCACAGGTACAATTTGAAATAATTCCAAATTATCTAATTGTTTACCATTTCTTGATGTGTTATTGTTTTGTTTAAAAAAACAAGTAATTGAAGTTTTAGTGCATTTGGTTCTATGATTACAAAATGTTAGGGCTTCTTATTCAAACTGGCAAAACCAACACAGCTAAAACTAAACCCCAAATTTATAAGATGTTAAAAATTAATTAAGGAATTAGAAAAAGATATGTCTAAGTTACTCTACAATTTCACCATTCTATAAATATATTCCAGTGAGAATTAGACAAGATTTCACACTATGAAATTTTAATAATGCCACAACTAGGTATAATATTCAGGAGAATAGGTAAATGTCTCTACCACTTAGGGGAAAAGAATTATGAATGGACTCATTTCACTAAACCAGTATGGGCTGAGCCAAATACTAAGATGTGAAAGATCAGTATTGTCATCCAAAATAATAAAGCCAGTAATAAATTTAGTAAGCCTGAATGAAGTGCTGAAATTTATTTCTAATAAGTGTTGACTGGTCTTGGCAAATCTAGAGAACTAGACCACACATAACTAAAATTCAACAAGTCATCACTGGTTTTGTGTCCCAGGGGACTAGAATGAATAAGAGCAAGGTTATCACTTAATGATGAAAATAAAGAGAAAAATTAAACCTAAGATATTGATAATAGCATTCTCATTTCAAAAGCATTAATTTAGACTTCACCTCAACTTTTGGCTCAAATTTGCAAATGAAATTAGGGTTCAAGTATGAACTAATCTTTTAATGAATGAGAATAACTGCTTTTCCATGATCTCTCAGCACCTTGGAATAAAAAAGTAGATTCACTCTTGGTAATGATTTGTGACCCACATTTTGAGCAGCACAGATCGTATTTCACATGCAAATAAAAATAAAACACGCCTTTAAAATATAAATGATAGTTGCCATCGTATGGTATCAAAAACTGCCTACATTTTGCTTTCACTATATCCTTTGGGAAATTATAAATGATCTGCCTTTTATCTTCAATCTCTTCCACATTCTTCATATCCTTTTGTCGTCAATAAAATCTGGTTAACCTGAGAGAACACTGGGAGGTTCTCACTCACTCAGTTTTCCAGTGCTAGGACGGAGTGCGAGCATTTCCTTTTCAAGCTCACTGAGACTTTTAGTTCATTGATCTCACACTCTCAAGAGCTACCCTCCCCCCCCTTATAGCTCAAGCCATTCGTACGTAGAGCGACCTATCCCATCACACCATCACTTTCAGCTACCACCACTGCTGAATCAGGATTTGGATAGTTCAATCCCATATATTCTTTCCCACACCTTCCCCAAGTCTACCAACATCTTGTTGTAGCCCACCATCCACAGATGGCTCATGCAAGATCCTAGCTTTTTTTTTTTTTTTTTACCTTTTATAATGAACTTAATCTCCACTTGTAAGCCTTGTCCTCTACTGTCCACAAACCATGCACCCTGATATAAACTGGAGGCTGTTTGAACTCTAAAAGATAAGTTCTCAAATCTCTGACAGCCTTCTTTTCCAGTTTTCTTGCTCTTATTACACCTGGTGTCAGGACACTAAAACTTATCAAAACATCCAGGTCTTAGATGCCACTCCAACCCCCATCTTTCTTTTCATATCATCCCTCTCCTAGCTTTACAATTTCTCCTACGCAGCTTAAAATTCATGGCCCACTGCTTTAAATATTTGTATCAGCAAGGACACGCAGCTCAAAATTGCCAATGCTCCCTACTCTATTGGATTAATCAACAAGGAGAGGGCATTATCTAACCAAACAAAAAGTCCTGAAGTAGGAAGCTCCAGAACTAGTCCATTCTCCAGTCAGCAATGTCCTTATGGATCCAGGTTCCTTCATTTTTCCAGTCTCCAACATTCACCTCTTGTGTTTGCTTCCGCATTACGGTTGACGGATGGCAGCTATAATTCTAGTTCTCATAAGGAGAAACGATATGCAGAGGTAGTAGGAAAAGGGAAATGCCATCTCAGCCTCTTGAAGTGGTCTCATCAGACTTCTATTCCTATCTCATTGTCAAGGAAGGGGGTCAACCATCATTTATGAAACCAATTATTGCTAAGGACGTGTAGGATAGTACAAAAAAGGATTTACCCTGGAGCTCGTAAGAGGACTGTCCTTCCTTAATTAAGTCTTATGGTGGAGAGATGAACACACCAGATCAAAACTGAAGCTCTGCCACTGAGAATGAAGGGGAGAAAACTGCCTGATACATAACCAGCAGGGTATGGTTCTCTATTTTCTTGCCACTATCCATTTTCCTGTCGTCACTTTTTCTTCCTACAATCTTTCATGATAGGCACACTATTAAGTGAGGCACAAAATCAGAAGAATCATTATAGTATTAATGGTTATCTATGATCCTACCCTGTAGGTTAATATTCGAATACATGCCAATTTGCTGAATTATCTAATAAAAAGAGCAGCACGGCATGCCAGAAAGAGTCCTTTGCTTCAAATAAAACAACACAACCAAATCTCCACAATCGCAATTCAAGCCCTGACTCTGATATTTCTGCCTTGGGAAAGCCAGCAACTTTAAAAACCAATCTGCACAAGTGGATTTATCCTGAATCTAATAAAGTTTAAGCTTTAAGACTCTTCACTGACACAGGCTCCTTCAACACCCCTGATTGTGCATTCTTGTATTGTAAAAAGACTTTGAAATTTTTATGAGCTTTAGACTCCTAAAAATCTGTATCTGCCTGTGCTGATATGTCAATCTTTTCTACCTGTGTGCTACTGAGCATGTCACCTACCCCTTTATCCATCCATTTCCTTACGCTCAAAATTGGCTTAATATAAGGAGCCCCACCTTGCTTGCAAAACTGTGATGAGAATCAGAGATTCGTAAATAGAAGTGCTATGTAGTAATGCTCTGTGTAATTATTATAATCATCAATATACAGTGTTCTCTTGTGGTTGCTATTTTCCAGCAAGAGGCTGCTGTTGCATTTGCTCCTGCAGTTTGTCTCCAGGATATTACAAGAGCTCAGCTCTAAATGAGCTGTACCATCCCTGACTGCTGTCCAGAATACCCTTTCAGCTGCAGGTGTTTTCCAGCTATCTACTGTGATGTTACATTGCTTCAGGCTGTGCTACAGGGGACCCTCAAGGGTTTCACCTGCCTGCCATGTGCTCATCTCCCCTCTGGCTCTGGGGAGTTGACTTTCATGAAGAATGGTTTCAACTTCTCAGGATTGCATGAGTCCTGGGACCTCACTGCGGGAAACTATGCCCTACCATCTGGTGTGAAGCGTGGTACTAAGAGATGCTGATAGAATTTGTCTTGTAATTGGATGTGGTGATGGTAGGTGTCATTTCCATAAACAAGACTAGACAGCACAATAGCTTCGTAGACTTTAATTTTGGTCTGGAATGTGTTTCTTTGTTTTCATCATCCTGTCATTCTTGCAAATGTCATGAGTTTTAAAATATGATTTATTACTTTACCCACTAATGCGCCATTATTAGATAGAGAGCTGCTGAAATAGCAGAATTCGGTAACAAGCAATTTCACAAGGAATTATGCAGTCATGGGTGGAGTGCGTCCCAGTGCTGCAAGGGTTGAATGGACAATAGCAAGTAGAAAGCTATCAAGGGGTGCAGGGATGAGCAGCCTGTGTATCGAAGAGAAAGGACTATTCTTGTCCTGGCCATCACTACAGCATTGATGAGAACAATCATGTAAAGTGGGGATTATACCCAAGACAAATTCTACAGTGGCCTCATTTCCCCCCTCTCAACATTTTATATCCATTAAAACAAATTAAAATCAATATTAATAGTCTCTACCATTTATTGAGCTTTTACTATATGCCTCACCCTGCTAAGGTCTTATTGTACATTACCACATTTAACCCTTATGACAATCTTACGAAATAAGTAATAATATCAGTGCTTATATATGAAGAAACAGAAGCTTATAGGTGGAAGTTAACTTACTAATTACAGTTATTAACGCATGAAGGTGAAATATAAACATGAGTTCTTCAGATTCCAAAGACTTCATTTCATTTCATTGCTTTTTAGCCACCAGTGCATAATGGAATCTCCTATAGAGTTGTTTTTTTTTTTTTTAAATAAGATACTCATAACTATTGAGTTCACTAGCTCGGGCTTGGAATCTGGTTTCTGCGTTTAAAAAATATTCCATAGGTAATTCCAATGCACACTTTAATTGGAATCCTCAGATTATACTTAGCCTTACAAAGCGTAATCAACAATGTCACCTAAAGTTTGATAATGAGTTAAAGAAACATGCTAATCATGGGATCTAAATGGAGGTATATGGTCCAATATTTTTTTTCCTTTTGAAATATGGCAGATCAAGCTTTCTCTCTGCCTGGGTGACAAATAAATCATCAAAAGCAATTGGCTTAATTACTGAATCCTATGTAGGACATCAGATAGAGTATATCAACATGCTAATGCTAAAGGTATATTATACCTTAGATTAGGAGGGAGAGAAAAAGTAAGAACTGAAATAATCAGCTTTTTAAAAAATTTCAAGGTATTGCGTTTTTTTTTTTTTAATTTTTTATTTACTATTTATTTATTATTGTTATTTTTGGCTGTGTTGGGTCTTCGTTTCTGCGTGAGGGCCTTCTCCAGTTGCGGTGAGTGGGGGCCACTCCCCATCGCGGCGCGCGGGCCTCTCACCACCGCGGCCTCCCCTGTTGCGGAGCAGAGGCTCCAGACGCTCAGGCTCAGCAGTTGTGGCTCACGGGCCCAGCCGCTCCGCGGCACGTAGGATCCTCCCAGACCAGGGCCCGAATCCGCGTCCCCCGCATTGGCAGGCGGACCCCCAACCACTGCGCCACCAGGGAAGCCCCTGCTATTGCGTTTTATCCACATAAATGTGTCAAATGATATTCACGTAATATTTTTTTTTCATGCACAGGCAATTCTCTATGACTAAAAAAAAAAAGCAAACCCTGAAACAGAAGGAGGAGGGGTGAGGGAGGGATGGATTGAGAGTTTGGGATTAGCAGGTGCAAACTATTAAATATAGAATGGATAAACAACAATATCCTATTGTACAGCACAGGGAACTATATTCAATATCCTGTGATAAACCATAATGGAAAAAGAATATGAAAAAGAATGTATACATATGTATAACTGAATCACTTTGCCGTACAGCAGAGGTTAACACAACATTGTAAATCAACTATACTTCAATAAAATAAATATTTTAAAAAAAGCAAAACACTAAAACATATTTGTTTCTTCAAGGAAATACTGAATTATTTTAAAAATTTAAATTTAAAGGAAACTATAGAATTAGTTTTAATTCCTCGTCTTAAAAAAGAAAATCATATTAATCATCATTGTGACTTTTTAAAAGTTAATATCTGGCTAAATTTTCTACATGTAATTAAACACCAGCACTCTACTCTTAATTCTAAAACTACAAAAATATAGCAAATAAAAATATAGTAGGAGGTACTATAGTGTATTGGTTAAGAATATGGATTACGAAACTCAATTGTCTGGACTGGAATTCTGACTCTAGCCTGAGCTAGGTGTGTCACCCTGGGCAAGTCATTTACCTCTCTATGCCTCAATTTCCCTATTAATAAAATGGAAATAATAATCATAATGCTTACTTCATTGAATTATATGAAATTACATAAAATTAAAATATATAAAACAGATTAGTGTCCAAAATATAGTAAGCTCTATATAGATGTTTACTATCATCACTGTTATTTTAAATTAAAAAAATTCAATTTCTAATAAAGTAGTACGAAACTTTAGAGTTGGGAGGAGCCTCTTTATTTTACAAGAAGGAAATGAAAGCCTGAGTCACTTGCAAAAGCGAGTGACAAGGCACAGTCAAAACTAGTATATAGTGTGCTGAACAGAGCAAAAGAGTAGTTCTGTAGCAATGACATTCTTTACCAGGGACTATATTCTGGGAGTTTTAAAAAGAAATAATTTCAGGGGCTTCCCTGGTGGCGCAGTGGTTGAGAATCCGCCTGCCAGTGCAGGGGACACGGGTTCGAGCCCTGGTTCTGGGAGGATCCCACATGCCGCGGAGCAACTAGGCCCGTGAGCCACAACTACTGAGCCTGCGCGTCTGGAGCCTGTGTTCCGAAACAAGAGAGGCGGCGACACTGAGAGGCCCCCGCTCGCCGCAACTGGAGAAAGCCCGCGCACAGAAACGAAGACCCAACACAGCCAAAAATAAATAAATTAAAATAAATAAATACACAAAAAGAAATAATTTCAAATGACTCATTTTAAATATGCTTCAGGAAAGTAACTTACAAATAGGCCAGTACTGTAATGAGATTGAACAGAAAACAATCCATACATTATGTCGTATTTTCAAACTACTGATGCATCATTTATGGTTTCTTTACAGAAAAAAAAATTGTCTGTAAAAAGATAACATTTTCTTCCAATACCTACCCTAGATAACACAGTACAGACCTAACCTTTGTTCTTCAGCAACAAAGTTGATAAATTACCCAAGAGAAATAATGAAGCATGATAAAAGTCAGAGCATCAGCTCATACTCCAGGCATCCTTTTAATGATCCCCATTAGTAAATAGGAAGCTATTTCTCAATGGAAATAATAAAGTCCTTCTTAACCTAATCTCAAACCTAATCTCCTGGACCAAAATCATAGCCTCCCCTTCCCATAACTGAAAATGTGTAACATTCTGGTTTAAAGGCCAAATATTTTGACAGAAAACTCTTGAAAACTTCATAGCCTTCATGAACAGCTTTGCATATATAAATAACATTAAGACAGGGCCCAGGAACCATCTTTATTGAGATCTCAAAGAACAAGATATTACGGGAAGATATAAATGAAAATCCTGAAGTCACTTCCTTCAAGTAGCATAACCTTTTTGGTGAAGAGACAAGTGTAAACATGAAGATGACTTATAATTACTCATAAAACAACTAAAAGGGAGTTAGCATACAGTATTATAATTCTGAACCAAAAAGGAGCAAAAGCCAGTCTACAGCTCAAGGTTGAGTTTAAAAAGTGTAATTTACACAGAAAATTTTTTAAAGTCCATGTTTTTGCAAATAGGAGAGGACTTTCAATTCAGGCTCATATGGAAGTTACACTTCATCACCAAAGGGAACAGTGGCACAAGCATGGAGGCATAACCCTAGGAAATGGAAACGATATATCTGAGCACAGAGCAGACCCTGGCCCTTCACAAATGGAAGGAAAAAACTTTCTTGAGGAGCCACTTCTTTCAATGCATTGATGGAGTAGTCAATTAAATATGAACTTCAAATCCTTGAGATAGACTTTGACACAATAAACAGTCTAGGTTTGAATCTCACCTCTACCACGTATTAGCAATGTGATTTTGCACAAAGTTACACTATCTCCTTCTATCTTTTAATCACTGCAAAATGTGGATGACAATAATGGTAGCTGCCTCGTGTGACAGTGATATGGATGAAATGAAATAATTTAGGTAAGATGCTTGAGATAAAGCATTCCACCGTGCAGATACTCAATATATGTTGGCTATTATAGTTATTTTTCTACTTATTAGAACAGAGTAAGCCAAAATGATGAACATCTTCCTACAGATGAAGAAAGGATACATGTTCATTAGTCACACCTCACTAAAAGATATGACTAACGAGAGATTGAAACTCAATACCAGAATCCCATTTGGTATTAGTACAGACATACAGTCTTATCCGTGAGGGGTTGATTCCAGGACACCCCGAGGATGCCAAAATCCGCAGATGCTCATGTTCCTTATGTAAGTAAAATGGCATATATTTGCATTTAATCTACACACATCCTCCTGTATACTTTGAATCATCTCTAGATTTATTATAATACCTAACATACTGTAAATGCTACGTAAATAGTTGCCGGAGCGTGGCAAATTCAAGTTTTGCTTTTTGGAACTTTCTGGAATTTTTTTCCCACCCATATGAAGCGCCAACTATAATGGGTGTGCTTGCACAGGCACCCACGCCCCCTGCTGAGGTTTGCTGTGTAACAAACTACTACCAAACAGAGAACATAGCTGTCCCAAGCCAATTTATCTAACAGACAGATATCCTCACTTCAATGTTCCTCTCGCATCCCAAACTCACTGCATCTAAAGCTGAACTTCTAATCTTTTCTACCCTCCTCTACTTCTACTCCTACTCCCCCACCTTCCACTAATTCTGTTGTACCAAATCTTGCTCCTCTTCCAAGCCCTTTCAGTCTACCATCAAGTTCTGTCAATTTTAATTTTCATCCAGCTCTCAATTCTGTCCACTTTGCTAAAACTCCACTGCCACTCTTATTTACTTCCATCCTTTCTCTTGACTAACTCACAGCAGCTAACTCCCTGTGTCTCCAACCTTCCCCCTTTGTAATTTCTCCTCTCTGCTACAGGAGTGTACTGTCTAAATGCATATTTTAAAAATGTCACTACCTGGGTAAAAATCCCAATGGCTTTTCATTTCCTTTAGAAGAAAGTCCAAAGTCTTTAGGGTAGTCTATCATTTATATGTTGACCCTTGTTATTCCACCCTAATGTCTTATCTTTCCATCCCCTGGACCCTTAATCTCTCTCATCGACTGAACTACTTCTCATCTCATGTGTTTCTTTTTGATTAGCTAATTCCTACTTATCTCTGGCCACAACTTTAATAATTCTTCCTCCTGAGCTTTTTCTTCACTCTCTAAAAGTCTGGCACAGGTGCCCCTTCTATTCTGCCATCATCCTGTATTCCCCTTCCTAAGTTTATACCTCATCATTGTACCCGCATGTTTAAATGAGTCTCCCACAAGACCACAAGTTCTCAGAAGTTGGGGGCAGTGTCATTGTTCATTGATCTATTCCTAACTCCTAGCCCAGTGTCAGTTACACACGAACGCAAAAGAAATCGTGATGGTATTGAACTTTATAGTGTTCTCATCCCACAGTATTGGTTCAGTTATTTCCAAATAATCCTTCTGTGGCCTTCATTTTAAAACTCCATATTGCTATCAATCAGTCAGTCAGTCAATCAATCAATCAATCAATCAATCAATCAATCAATTTATCTATCTAGATACAGGATGGGAAGGCTCAATTGCCTACTATAATCAGGTTTCTGGCACCCATCATGGCTGTAATGGAGCAGTGCGACCTCTTATAGCCCTACACTAGCTAGCCATATTTCAGTCTGCTTCTGAGCCGTGGCTGCTGAAATACAAAATTGAGTATATTTCAAGAGGTTATGTAATGAATCAGGAATAACCAGGTATCACTCTTCAGTTACATTTCATAAAGCAGAGAGATTTTGGGGGGGGTGGGGGTAGGAATAACAGTTAATTATGTAACCCTTGGTATAATGAAATGTTTGATTCTACACCAAAATGGAAGAAGTTTCTTAAGCGGTTTTTCCTAAAAACCACCACTATGAAAAATTATAACCATATATCTTGAAAATACATACGAAACGAATGCATATATACATAATTTTAAAACCCCTGAAAATCAGATATTTAGGTGTGATACAACGCCTCTTGAAATTACGCCATACTTGGCATGAGATAACAAAAAACAAAATGTGATCTCCCTTTGTACATATAATGACTGTTCTCTATGATATAAGGAAACAGAATAACAATGTAGTATGCTATCAGTTATTATAAATTTTTGGTTTCTCTTTCTCTAAAAATACATTAAATAATCCAAATCAACCACAACTGTTGATATATGTGTTATTCTCCTCACATTTCACATGTGTAATTTAGTATAAAGAAGATAAATGCTATTTAGAAAACATTCTACAAAATCCAGATGAGTATAGAAAAATGCAGGATTGTTCAAGTACGGAATATAGTATATCATCATTCCAGGATCTCTTACATCTAAATAAAATCCTTTTTCTTTGAAAAAACGTAAGAAGTTATTTTTCTGAATGGCTAATTAATAGGTGCTGCACATGATATTTTCAGTAAAGTGTCAGGTAAATATGTTAGAACCGATACACCAAATAAATAAAATTACTAGGTAGTACGCATAGATGCTATCAACCTTTTTGATTGACTCTTATTTACTCTGCATTTAGTTGCCAAAGCCACAAGCTTAACAGTCCTGTTTATAAAAACAAAGTGAGCAAGCTGAATGCTAAGAACAAATATATGTGTACTCATTTTTTAATTTGTGGATGCATGCATGCACACACATCTTTTTTATTACCAGCGTGCTCCCAAATTAAAATTGTTACCACATGCTAAGTAAACTTTTTCAGATGTTCAACAAAGGAGATCAAAAGAGACTTCATCATATATTTTTAGATCCCTGACCAGTCAAACATATAGGAACACAGACATGTCAAAACATCAAGTAATCCAAAAGTACAACAACTTGGAAAGTTGCAGTTCAGTGAAACTCATGAAGAGTAGCTTGGTGTACTTTCATACTTTCCTTACTGATGTCTTATAGGTGAAGCTCTTCATGGAAACTTATTTAGTAGTTATTTAAAAGTAAGACTTGAGTAGGGGCTAAAAGGAAGATGAGAGCAAAGATAAGCTGGGAAAAGAGGTTTATCTTTCCAGGTAGATAGAAAATCAAAAAGCAAAACATGCAGGTAGAAAGGAACATGTTACATTTGGGGCCTGGAGAAAATCAGCTTGGATAATTTTTTATTGGAGGTATGAGACTGAGAAAGCGATAGATCAGTATCATGTAGCAGGGTCTAATGACCATTCCTGGAATTCCTCTCTTCACCTGCCCCAAATTCTCACAGCTTTTGTTAAACCCCTTTTGTAGATAAGGGAAGTTTAATGGAAGTGTGGGATCCATTCTCTAGTGGATAAAAAAACCTACTTTATGATTTGTCATCCAGTAACTGAGTTTTGGCCTGCTTCTATAGCCAAACCTATTTCCTATTCTAGTTTCAGAAACTGAGCCATTTTATCCTACCATTTTTGAATCCTTATCTTGTTTCTCTGCCTAGTTCGTGGGTTCTGGTGCTCTTTTCTCTAATCTTCTGGATTTCCTCCACCCTCAGTACCAATGATTGTGTTACCATTTCCGGAACTCATGCTTCTCTTGCGCCAACCCTTTACATGCTGGGACCCCCCCCCCCACCTACCACACTAAGATAGGCTCTCCTGATACCGTACACTGCCTGCTATTTGATGCTATTTTCAAACAGTCATTCAAAATCAATCGTATTTTCTGCTCAAGGATTCACCCTTATCATATTCTTTTCCCTTGATAAGCATACCTTGGTTCTGAGTCATAGTCATCCTAACATGTCAAGTAGTGGTGCCAGTTTACTCCAGTACTTTCCTAGAGTGCCTCATCAAACACGGTCTCCTGTTTTGTAATTGGTTCTAAAGTTGGAAGTCCGGACAGATGTTTTGCTAACAGTACAAGTGTGCTGTTGATGTTCCAAAAGGATTTTATCATGGTACTCATAATAGCTGACATTAACAGCTCTCATTATCCTCAGAGTTGAGTAGATTTTGTTTATTTTGCTATTCAAATACGTTTTAAAATCCTGCAATATTTCTGGGACAAAAATAGACTTAGGAAGCAACTCAGAAACAAATATCAACAGCAAAGAGATAGCTAAGTCCTTTAGCAATATCTGATCAGTAGTAAGCAATGGAATTACGATAATTTTTGGATCCCCTGTTAAATTCTCAAAAGATATTTGCCTAAATATGAAAGGGAAAAAAGGTGATGAACACTTTAATGGGTATGCTCAGGAAACTTAGCTTGCAATGAAGCTGCAATCAAAAGGGATCCCCAAAAGCCATCAGCCCTCAACCTCAGAATAGGATGACTTACTCTCATTTGTAATACAAAAAAATCACATTAGCCTCACGTGAAGATGATATGATAAAGGTTTTTAAAAAGTGAATTCAATCTAGAAATTAAAAGTTGAGAAAATTCTAATCAAGGAAATATTAAATAGTTCATGAATAGAATGAATACTGATTATCTTAATTCTCTATGATTCATCACAGACTGAATGCCACACCACCTCAGGTTGGCAAACATAGAGTACATTATTTTACTCAGATGAACACAAACTTAGAGTACTTACTACTGTGAGATACGGTATGGCTAAAACAACCAATTCACATGAGGTTTAGGGCTCATAAGTGATAGATCTAGAAGGTATTATTAAAGGAAGTTAGGGACTTTTCCAACGTACTTGTCCCAAAAGTTCATGCTGCAATTGGCATGGAAAAACTTCTGGATAGCATGCAGTAATGCTTAACATTTCTTTTGACTTTGCTGAAAATTTATTCAGGGTATAGTCAATTATGAAATAGTTTTCTAATCCTCTAAATAGAGGATTAAAATAGAGGATATTCTGTTCATATTTTTAATCTTGAATCTATTATAACATAAGATACCTTCAATGTTTCAGTATACAAAAGTCTATATCCAAAGCATTCACATATCAAAAACCTAAAATTGCAGTGCTATTTCTCTATTACAACTTTCTTCAAAATTTTATCCTAATTCTGCCATTAACAAAATACATACAGGCAAAATGAAAATGCTGTATTTTAGTTACAAATATTTAAATTGAAGAAAAATTCCTGTAACTGTGCTATATAACATATAAATGCAAAGCAAGTGGCTAGTTGTAGATAATCAGGAAACAAATCCAGAAGTATTTTATGTGCTGCAAACATAATATGGGGTACTTTCTACAAGTTATCTGCTTAACAAACAAGTATTTTACCTAATTAGTATTTCTCTGGACAAATTGCTTATAACAAATAGGAATAAAACAAGTTTGAAAATGAAATTCCAGTAAGCAATTTAATAACAGAAATATTCTGGAAACATTTGGTGGTACATTTACACAGAAGATATATATGACATGACAAAAACAGGAAAAGGAAATGCTTCCTGTAGGTTTGTGATGATTTTTTTAGTGTTTGATGTCCCGTAGTAATCAATGTATTCACTTTGTAGTGTGATTATATTAAATCACACTTATATTTTCTCATGCTGATCTTTTTCCCTAAAGAGGTCTCATAAATGTCAAGTCTTTCCAAACAGAAGGCAGTTTTTCTGGCCATTATTTCCGTTTCTTTGCTGCTCTGATCGGGTGATTCAACAGGCCAAAAAGTTCCTAGGAAGAGATCTTTATGAGAGGCAGAGCAGTTTTACAGGCAGTGAGAGATGTATCTGCTAGCTTCAAAGAATTTATTATATAATTTCTCTAATTAATTTTCTACAAAAGTACATGTTCCATATCTAACCAGTTCTACTATTTCTTTCTGAAGAATGCATGGTTTATGGGAGAATATTCTTGCAGTGATACATTGCTACTAGTTGAAAAAACATAAAAATAAAGAGCTTTTCAAGATATAACCATTCAAGTTAGTTAGAAAATAAGAACAAACTACACATCAAGACCTTTAGTACATGAAGAAGCATGTGTAGAGTGTAGAGTCCTTCCCTAATCACTGGAAGGCAACACAGAACTGAAATATTTCTTTACTAAGTTACAAAAAGAATACTCCAAATATATAACTAAGATATGTCAAAAGACTTGGGCAGGCTCATCGAACGATTTGGTACAAAAACGAAACAAAACAAAAAACACTAGATCACAATTCAGAGATATATCTGCTTTTTCTTTATTAAACCTACTTAGTTAATTTTAATTTATCAAATAAGTGTTTTCAATATTACCTACGACTTTATGGAAACAATTTTATAGAAGGAACCCACGGACTATCACCATTGCCATCATCATCGTCATGGGCCTCAGCTGCAGCATTAACAATAGGACTCTACCCTTAAAAGCATTCTACGAAGTGCTTTCAATTTTTTTCTTTCCTTTTTAAGTTACACTGTCTTTATAAGTAGGGAGTTCATATACATGTTTTTATTTTCTAGATATGAAAACTGAAGTATAGAAAAGGTATATAAGTGTTTTATGATGACTTGACCAAGGAAACATAGCTAGTAAATATTCTGAATAAACACTGCCTGAAATAAAGGCTGTTTTCCCTTCATATTAGAAGTATTTACATTGTACCTATATTGAAAAGAAGGAGTAATCTCTGATCAATGCAGTCATCCAATTCTAACAGGAGAAATTAGGCCATTGTAAAAAGAGTAGGGACATGAACATCAGACCCATGTGAGTTCAAATTCCCACCTCTCCATTTAAGTAGCTAAATGTCATTGGTAAACTGATCAGTGCGCTTGACCTTAAGCTTCCTCACCTGCATACTGGAAATATTCCTCTCTTTCCCTCCCCCATAGGGCTACTGTGAAAATTAAATGAGACGCACATGACAAAGGCTCAGGGCAATGTCTAGAACATACGATGCACACACAAACACAAAAATGTTTGTTCCTTTCCCTCCAAATGTTATACTATTCTATACCATGTACCTAATGTTATGCCTAGGAGAAAAATTTATATGGTTGCTGTACTTGAGGAAATTTTCATCATTGAGAAGAAAAAAATTTCAAACAGAAAACAATATACTGAAAATATGATAGATTAGAAATATGAGGCACCAATCACTTTTTTTATAGAATGTCAGACTAGAGAGAACATAAAGTGGTCTAGATTATTCACTTTCTGCTAGCTATTTTCTGCTAATAATTCTAGTTTCAAGTAATAAGTGGTCTTTTAATTTTTCTCTACACATTATTTAAAGGCCTTTGTAGCTAGCCTTCTTTCTGAGATATTTCCATGAAACACATTAAATTCACTAAGACTTCGTCCTATTTTTTCCCCTGTAAGCTAAGCTATGGTTGTTCCTGGCAGCATGAAGAGTGACAATATAGGAACAGATCAGCCAATGGACTCAACTACGGCTTAGGAAACTAGCGACACATACAGCTTACTTTGCAGAAACCCAAAAGGGAATACGATGAAAGAAGGCTACTAAGTCTGCCCAATTAAAGAAAGCCTCAGTACTATATCTTGAGAGTGATTACCTCTTAAATGTGCATGTATATTTCAAAAGATGTAAAGTTGCACAGTGACACTATGTGCTGCAAGCTGTACTTAAAAAGATTTTCCTTCTCCATAAGAACCATATGCACCTAAACCCTTATGCTATCAAGTATGGTGTCTCTAAGAGCATACCAAATCATTCTCCTTCAAAGCCCATGTTCTTCAGATTTCGTTAAAGTCAACCAACAAACCCCTACCCACAGCATTTTGAAATACTCTTTCAAAACTAATACATCTTTCCCTATAGGTTATAACATTTAGATTTGGTAAATATGCTGGACTATTATTTGGAGACTTTTGTTTATTTTTCAGGCTTTCTACTATTAATTCTGTTCTAAATCTGAGAATTAATAGAAATGGAATAGTGAGCACAGCTCTGGTTTTTTCCCTCAAACATGTAATAGATTTATTCTTATATTAAAAAGAAGCTAAGCTAGTCTTATTTCTCAAGCATTTTAGCTTAGGTTTCTTCTTTCTTCCACTAAAACATCTTCTGTATATACAACATAATTAAGGAAAACCACAACAGTTGTTTTCTGCCAGTGGGAATGCTTCAAAAACTATTACTTCTGAGTGGCTTCCTTTCTCCTCCCACCCCACCCTTTCTTTGGCAAAGGAGTCTTTTATTAAACCCACTGTACCTCTCAATAATTCCCCCCTCCCTTCTTTTTTTTTTTTTAACTCTGAAAAAATAGTACTGAGGGGAAAAAAAAGTTCTGGGGAAGACATTTTTCTTCATTGACAAACAGTCTGGAATCTAGCAATCGGATGAGAAATTGAGTATCTGTTCCTTGACTCAACTCACTGGAGCAAAAGCAAAAAGAGAAAACACCCAGGGTTTGGCAACAAACTTTCCTCTGGACATATTCCATTGGCTTGTGGCACAACTGCTGTCCATATATTAAGAGTTCCAGTGTCTATTGGTTGGGTTCATCTGCTTCAGGCATTTCCCTTTTAAGCTCAGCACTTGTTGGGCTTATAAGAGCTCCTTGAAGGTCCAGTTTCAACAAAACCTCTTTTGGTTACAAGAGCTCCTTCTGCTTGTTCCTTTATATAGCTTCCTGTTTGTGCCTGTTTATTAAATGCTCTTTTCCAAGTAACCATTGACTGTTGGAACTTTTACAGGATTCATAATGATTCATTTGATCTTCAAATGCTTGGAAGGAATCACTATTGGTCCTATCCTCATTCTACCACTTGAAAGTCTGTCAGGCCAATTAACACATTCCCAGTTGTGCACTACTAGGGCTTTCTTGGGAAAGTTCATACCAAATGAAGAGAAAGTTAGAATTTATGTACGTATTTTTCTTTCCTGGTATTTACCACGTTGAGAAATATATTTGCCAGAAGATTTCTTGTGACTAATTTAGTCTCTCTCCCCTCTTCTGTGTCTTAATGACACAAACCACATGAGAAAGTCACTAAGAAATGTGGAATTGGAATTCTCTCCTTAAAGTGTATATTTAAATTACTTACACAGAAATAATTGTCAGTTAACCATATTTAAAGCTATCTATATAATTCTCTGATCTGTTTTTTGATAAATAAATGTGTCTCTTTCTTCTAACTCTAAATTTGGTCTTAAGGTCCCCATTACTTGGTTCTTTTCATAATCACAATAGTATTCAATATGAACATATTTTAGGGTTTGAGAAAAAATTAATTTTGATGACATTCATTACAGCACCTTTCTTTAGGGTAACTAACTAGGTCTATTGGAGTAAAATATGCCAATTAGATGATAATAAGTAAACTTTCATTGATACTATTCAATATTATTATAATGGATTTCACTCATACTCTTTTAAACCTAGAGTTTGTACTTTCTGTATTTTGAAATGTACCCTACAGATATAACATATTTAGACCTATCAATCAGTATATTATAAATTAAAGAATAAAGTACATTACATATATACATGTAGTATAGTATAATCACACTTTATTTTAGCCAGTGGTATACTTGAGCTAAACTTGTAATTATTATATAGCTTAATAATATTTTACTTACAAAGGATTTACAAAAGAAATTTTAAAATATTTAATTTGTTATCTCTAGCTTTGGAGTTATTTATAGCTGACCCTAATCCCAACCAACACAGCACCTGATTCAGACTTGAGGTATCAGTGAAAGTTGCTAGAAGGAAGTGGTGTCTAAACTGAGAACTGACAGGTGAAAGAAGAGTTGTTGGAATGAAAGGTGGTTAAAGTGTTTCAAGATGAGGAAGAAGGATGGGCAAAATGGGAAGTCAGATTATGACCTGCTTTAGTACTAAAGCAGTATTTGGAAAAGTGATTAGTGTTTGCGGAAGTGGGAAGAAGGTTTCAAGAGATAAGACTGTAGATATAAATAAGGGACAGATCAAGTGCGACTTATAAGCCACATTAAGGTGTCTGAACTTTATATTTGAGGGATTGGGAAGCCCCTGAAGTTCTTGTTCTGTTTTGTCTTAGGCAGGGGAGCTACATAACCAGATTTGCATTACAGAAAGACAATTTTGGCAGAAGCTATGTAGAAATCCATTCCAATGACACTGATATTCTTAAACACTCGTGAAAGCCCACAACATAAAGAATGTGTTAAAACAAACACTTTCATACTAAAAGATATGGATTCCACATTATAAATCTTTATAATATTATCTTTTAATTAGAGATTTATATGTACATAAGTTCCAAGATGGCATTCTTGTATATGGTAGTTTTATGGAATTAAAAAAATTAATTGCGAATTAATACAGTGCTTTATAGTTACTAAAAGTTTTTCACATACTCACTTAATGATTTAGATCTTCTAGAATAGGACAATGAAGGATTAAAAAAAGCAAAGGAAGGTTTTTCTACACAGACTAAGACACAGTAGAAAATTATTAGTATATTTCATTTCTTTTCCACCGAGCAATCTATAAGGAGGAAAGTACAAACAGCAGTAGGATCAAGAATTCTGGAATGTAAAAGAGAAAAAAGAAATTACAAAAATTTATAAACATAAAAATTGGTTATTTTTCTCTTAAGAAAATAATATTTTCAGGGTTAATCAACTTTATAGAGAAACCAAGTGACATTTTCTGCGTCCTTGAACTTTTTTTGGTCCTTTTACTAACCTAAGGCATTTCCCAAAGAAACTAAAAAGCTGTATGTAGTAAGAGATAACATAGGAAACTGACTTTCAGTCAGGGAAAAGGAATTTCCCCCTCATAGGCAAATGAGCCTTTGTTATTCTTTTCCCTTATAGTGAAAAAATGTTGCCATATTTCATTGAAACTAAAATGCCATCAACTGCAAAACTTACTCAGATTTCAGAGCTGTTAAATGTGAATAAAAAGATGGCGTTACAAGTGATGAAAAACACTGAAGTGACAGAAAAGACGAAGTTGCTGTGGAACTTTCTTAAATTCCTGTCAGAATCAAAGCAACAATGAAGAGTTTGTTGTACACAAATAAAAGCTTATGAGAACATATGGTGGCATTCTTTTAAGCTCTAATTTAAACATTTGTATGCATACATACAGTATATGCATGTGTATTTGCACGCGTATGTAAAGGCTGAAGTTCCAAAGGGAGAATAAATGAGGGGGAAAAAAGGGATGGAAATAGGGCACAGAAGAGCTGGCATGCCATACTACAAAATGAAAATAAGCCATAGCGTTATTAGTATTAAAATCCAACAAACATTTGCTAAATCCTTGTAAACCCATTAACAAGATTTGTCATTACAGTTCTCTGTTCTGTAACTGTGAGAGAACGGCAATGAATAATGATGCTTTCATGACGTAGGAACTAAAACTTGTCCATTTTCCTCATGAGGGTTTTATGAGAGTTTAAGAAATATTAGATAAACAGATTATAACAAGAATGAGGACATTTTTTTCTACAAAATGATTTATTTCATAGGCTATTTCATGGTTTTCATCTCCCCCCAAATCAGAATTCTGCTTCCTGACCAATGATGGGGTTAAAACCATCCAAAATTAATGCTGTAATGTATATTTTAAATGTTATGCCTAGCTAAAGCCAACATCACTTAAATAATGATGGGTAAAAATAAAGTACAAAGATTTTTAAATTAAATTGTAATAATAACCGAAGCAATGTAAATGCCATAGCCTCAATGACTTTAAAATATATTGTTGAAAAAAAATCTCGATTTTAAAAACGGGTTTCATAATTCAGCACTCATGTTTCAAGCAACTGTCCCAGGTTGGAGAGAGATGTAGGAAATTTTGGACCTAAAAATGCAAGACATATGGTCTTGATTGCCTTTCGCAGCTACGTTAAGAGTTCAGTGTAAAGAAAAGCTTTCCAAACGCCAGCTTGCAAACTAGGTTTTTATGTGAAACTCTAATAAAACAGCAGCAGATGTTTCTATGCTATTAATTTGTTTGGGACATTTTTGGCTGGTTCATTCCAAATCAACTGTTATCCCTTGTCCAACAACTGCAGCATTCATTTCTTTTTTATACATGGAGAAAAGAGAGAGAAAGGAAGCTTTTCCTTTGGAATAGATATTGCATCAATTTGCTGTATTCATGGGAAAGTGAATGCCAACACTAGTTTTTGTTTTTTTTTTTTTTTTTTTTTTTTTTTGCTATTGGGGGATGCAGTGGGGGGGAATCACCCAGCCAAGGAATTGCAGACTAATCTTGACTTATTTACTCCCGAAACAAATCTTGACTTACTTACTTCTGAAACCTGCTTATATTGCTGTAGATGATTGATAAATTTATTCTGGTCCTGATTTACATGACAAAAAGATCATCACCTTATAAATGTTCACACCATCAGAGTCAATTCACTTCCATTCCCCCTCTCTCAACCTTATAATCCATTCTCGCTGCCCCAAAGATCTTAACAGATTGCCCCTCATTGGATGTAATATACCTCTTGTTGATTTTTATTAGAACAGTCAACATGCTTTACCTTCAGAAGGAAAACAGACGTGATTTCCAAAATTAAAGCCTTTCTTTAACTGAGTCGTTTTCCCAATTATGTATTAATCAAATTTTGACAGCAAAAGTGGGAAGAAACAACAGATCCATCAACAGATCCAATTCAACAGATCCAGCTGATTCCTTCCAATGGGGCCAAATGTGTTCACTCTAACCAGTTTTCCTCTGTAACTGGGCTACTGAGAATTCAGTTTTAAGGATCATTCTCAGTCCATACAGATTATTAATATCTTTCAAGATTATACAGAAATCCTTAATGGGATTTAGATAGAGTCCCTAAAGCCTATTACTCTATGAAATTACTCAGGCTGCTGGCTAAAGTGCCAAAGTGATTTGGATTTCAGTTTTGTTTCTAAAACAAATGTAATAAAGTATCATTAACAAATTCAACTACAGTTGGTTCAAGTCCAAAAAATCTGCACATTCTAGTGTAACAAGAAAGTTTTAAAGCCCTAATGGAATTTTCTATAATTCTCTCCTTAATTGGAAAACGTTTGCTACTTGGAAGTATTTCCATGATATAAGAGCCAACTGACAAAGCAAAGTACCTTATAAGACTCTTTGTCTATATGTATATACTCTGATCTTTTGACATCGTAGCTGCTCTTCCAGGCCTCTGGGAACAGCTAAATCCTACAATATCTCTCAGTTGCCCTGAGGATAGAATCCATGTTCTTGTATGTTGAGCATGTTTCGGATCTGGCTCCTGCCCTGCTCAACTCTCCACTTCATCTGTTGCCACTCTTGACCTCCCTTGCCACTCTATCCTCCAGGCTGACTGAACTAATTTCAGTTCCTAAACTAGTCACCATCTCTCAAGCCACTGTTTGGAGACTAGTATGTTATTTCTTACATCCCAAAGTCTTAACTAGTCACCTACTGTATGTGGTCTCAGTCTCAAATTAGCTCCTTTTTTTTCTCCTATAAAGCTCTCCTAACTCCTTTCATCCCACAACATCTACCGGCCCATCACTGCCCCCCACCAACATAACACAGGGGAAATATCATTTGTATGTGCTCACATAAAACACAGTCCTTACCTTTGTAAGAGCAGAATACATCGCACTTGTCAATCTCACTCAAGCTCCTTTACAGTAGGAACTGTTTAATGTTACCATAAAATCTTCTTTTCCTAGCACAGTACCTGAATTTTAGAAGCCATCTGATACTACGCTTGGAATTGAACACTCTTTAGTACCTCTACAACACCAGCATGGATTTTGTGATGTAGAGACCATGTAGTTGCATTTCTTGATTCTGCTCATTCTGCTAAATCAAGAATGGGTTTTCCAAACTTAACTTGTCCCAAACCAAGTCTCTGCTCTGAACCCTCTTCTAACCCTCCTACCAAATCGTGTTTCTCCTACACTCATTTCTGACTCAAAAACTCTCCGATTTTCCCATCTCAGAGTAAAAGCCAAAATTGTTATAATGACCTGCAAGAGTCCATCTATATCATTTGCTCACCCTATTACCTCTCTCACTTCTTTAACATACGTCTACCTTACGCACTCTGTCCAACCACGCTGGGGTCCTAGCCATTCCTTAAATGCCTCAGGCACACTTCCTCCCTCAGGACTTCTGCAGTTACTCTTCCTTCTGTGGATAATGGACACCCACAAGCTCCTTCCTTCACCTCCTTCAGATTCTTAGTCAAATCACACTTACTCAGGGAGGTCTAGCCTTGTCCCCTTATTTAAAACTGAATGAATATCCTCACATTTGGCATTTCCTAACCCCTTTCTGCTTTATTTTTGTCTTTCATCATCTAACAAACCATACACTTTCCTTATTTATATTACTTACTGTTTATCCTCCTTTCTGTACTGCAAACACCATGAAAGCAGAGATTTGAAACAGAGTTTATTTTTTGTTTTTTGTCTCCCCAGCACCTATAATAGTGCTTGCCGTTAAGGAGATACTAAATTAATATTTAACTGAACAGTATTTGATAAATATAATAAAACTAAACTATATATTTGTATTTCTAAGCATATCTAACTATGCTAAACTAAACTAAAATCCTGACCGTGATCATTGTTTTTAATTGCAGTTTTGTAATTATTCACATGGTAGAATTGAAAAATTAGTAAGTATAAAATGTTAAGAGCTTACACCTAATGTCTAAAAATATTTTTACATATTTTTGTAGTTTTAGAGAAACTGATAGAAGAATTTCAGTAAAAAAATTCCTTTAATTCTTAGAAAAATATAAACTATGAACTGTTCCAGATTCTTTAATAAAACTAAAACACACAGCTATTTTGTCAATCATTATGTGATCTAATCTTTGGGAAAATAAAACCACAATTTAACCAAATTTAAAATAATCAGGAATAAAATAGTTTATATACCAAATATTTTTCATCTAGAAGCTTTAAACATATATTCACACACACACTAACACAGACACACATCACACTTTGATAACAAAATAAAAAGAACATCTTCAAAGTCATAAAGTTTGAAATTCACATCATGTCTGAGCTGAAAGCTCATGTTTGTAAAACATCTGTCAAATTTAAAATCATTTCTTGATTTTTCTGGTTTTTACAAGGGATAAATACTTGTATAAATATATAAATATAGATGTGTCTTTATTCACCTGGACCAAAAATGTATATATATTCCCCTAACTTAGTTTATTTTTACACTGAAACATTAGTATACTGCACTCCCAGATAATCCAAAATCAGTTAAATAGAATCCTCGGAAAAATTCCATTTAACCAAAATATTTTTTTGTCAACCACATTAAAAAAAAAGAAAGCTATATATTATGCCATGCACACCTGTGCCTTCATTCCCAAGGTTATACACTAGATAGATCAGCGATCTCAACACAGGCAGCCTGACTTTAGAGTTCATTCTTTTTAAATTTTTATTGGCGTATAGTTGCTTTACAGTGTTGTGTGAGTTTCTGCTGTACAGCAAAGTGAATCAGCTATACGTATACATATATCCTCTCTTTTGTGGATTTCCTTCCCATTTAGGTCACCACAGAGCACTGAGCAGAGTTCCCTGTGCTATACAGTAGGTTCTCATTAGTTATCGATTTTATACATAGTATCAGTAGTGTATATATGTCAATCCCAATCTCTCAGTTCATCCCACCCCCCCTTCCCCCTTGGTATCCATACGTTTGTTTTCTATGTCTGTGACCACCACTCATTCTTAATTAGCCACCCTGTAGAACTGGCCTAAGGCTATTGACATTCATTTCTGCTATCACTTCTGTCAGAGTAATAGTTATCATTTATTGAAAGTCCACTACAGGCAAAGCTTACTTGAGTTCTATCTGTAAGCTCTGACTTACTAACTACATGGATGTTGTCCTGTTAGGCTGGACCAGAGTACAGATATTCCTTCCTTTTTTCCTTCCTTCCTTCCATGATTCATTCATTCATATTTAAGTAAATGTTCTATTATGTCCCAAATCCTAGACCCGTTAGCATACTAGGCTGTTCAGTTAAGTGTATGGCAATTTTCTTATTGTAAATTGCAAGTGTGTCTTTCTGAGACGAATACTTAAAACAGGGTGCAAGGTCCTTTAGGCGTAGTTATTCCACTACTGACGGACCTTTTTACTCTTTATCAGCTTGTGGAAAATGTGGCTTTATGATATTTTTTGCCTTTAACTTTTGAGAACAGAAATAATTTCTAATACATAAAAATATAAGGGATCATGTCAGATTGTTAATAATCTAGAAATTCAACATTGGTTTATCATTAAAATATATATAGGAATTTACTACATCAATAAATAAGGTGGGTAAAAACACAGGTGACATACTCAAGCATATCCAGGAAAATCATTTCATACAATTCAAAACTCACTCATGAAAAAAAAAACAACTCAGAAGATTAAAAAGAAACTATATATTTAAAATTTAGAGCAACTATTACTCTTAATAGAGAAATATTAGAAGCAGTTCTTCTTGAATCACGAATAAGACAGGGAAGCTTGGTATCACCATTCCCATTCAACATTGTTCAAGAGGTCCTAAAAAATAAAGTTAGAGAATTGCAAGCTCAACAGTCCCTACAGTCATAGATAATTTCAATGATCATAGTTCCAACCACCATGGTTCCTAACTAGGGCTGTGTAAATGGAATCTGGAAAATGAGGTAAAAATATAGAAGTCCACGGTGGACATCGCAGACCTACAGAGGTGAGGCTGTCTGCTGTTGGAATCTTTTCAGATCACATCCCAAAGTCTTGAGTAATTCAGCATTGGAAGGAATGGTCCCCCTCATGGTTCAATCAAAACACAGCTAAGCAAAAGCTGTGCACAGAACTTCTAACTAAAACCGCTTCAAGGGCTACATTTTGCAGCCAGAAGAGCTAAGAATGAATAAGAGTCCATCTGCATCACGTTTAATATTCAATCTAATATAGGGAAGGTTTAAGTAAATTGCAGAGGCCCTAGGCTGTCCAGACTCCCAGCTGGCATTTAGGTTACGGACTCCACCTTGGAGTTTAGGAAGCCAGGGCTCTGTGGGGCTTGAGGCAGAGATGACAGAGGTGCCTAAAGTTCCACAGCCAGATCCTCCGGGGGTGGCCTCATTCATTCACCGCACCACTGTGAGGTCCCTTCAAGCTCTGACCTCCTTCAGTCTCCTAGAGCCTGAAGCTGCCAACGATGGTTGGTGGAAGCCGAGATCCTGCAACCACCATGGCAGCCCTGGATGGCTGGGCTTAGATCCTGGGCAGGGGCCTGCTGCTCTCAGCAGTGGAAGCCGTGACCATGTCCCCACGTCTGAAAGTAGAGGCAGTCAGTGCCTTGGAGACCAGGGCGAAAAGTGACAGAGCCTAGGTGCCAGCGGCCACCTGGGAGCTTTACTGCCTCAAGCCCGCAAGTGCTGCTGGGAATATGGCGGCTGGCGTGAGGGCAAATGAGCTTAATTAAGCATTTGTGTGCCTGTTTCTTGACCATTTGGGTTTCAGCTTCCGTGAAGGGCCTGTTCAACTTTCTTGCTCACGTTTTATTGGACTGTTTGCTACTCCTACTCTGCAATATTTAATTTATATATTTAATATTCAATATATTTGATAAATTTTAATATATTTGATATATTTTTAATTTTTTTTTATTGTGAAAGCTAATCCTTTTTCGTATGTGTTGTGAAGATCTCTCGATTCCTGTCATGTTTTTTTCACTCTCTTCATGGTGTCGTTTTGATAAACTGAAAATTGTAAGTTTAATGTCAAATATGGAGTTTTTTTGTCTTTATAATCGTAAAGAAAGTGCTGTTTATCTTTATCTTTTGTTTACCTTGACCCCAAAGTCATAAAGCTTTATTCCTATATTGTTTTATAGTTTTTCTTTTTACATTTATGACTTTTATCTATCTGACACATGTCTTTGTAGAATGTAGAGTTAAGTGTCTACCTCTTTTTTTTCTTTTTTTCTTTTCTCCATATGAATAGCCTCTGGTCTTGGCACTTTTTACTGAAAAGATCATCTTTTCTTCCCAACCTGTAATATGTGCTCTGTCATAATTCAGTTTCCATCTGCCTTTGTCTCTGTTTCTGGGCTCTTAATTGTGCCTGTTGATCTGTTTGCCTATGTCTGTACCGGTCTTCATTACTACAGTCTTATACTAAGTTCTTACCTCTGATAAGGCAAGGCCTCCCACCTAATTCTTATACTTAGACCTGTCTTGGTTATTTTTGGTTTCTTGCTCTTACATAAAAATTTTATATCAGCTTCTCAACCCCCTCACATACTCATACACATACACACACACACACAATCCTGTTGAGATTTTTATTGAAACTGAAAGAAAATAAATAAAACAGAATCATTATTCTCATTGAGGGAAAATGATTTTCAGCTAAGATCTACCATAGCTATTTATTGCCTAATGGGATAGGATTTTTACAACTTTTTGATTCAGTCCATTCTCTCATCTCTATGAACAGGTCTTTATAATGCACCTAGGTTGCTGGAACGAATTGAGAGTGTGATGTAACAAAAACATAAAGTGATCTAATTTGAAAGCTAAAGGATTTCATACTTAGCCTACACTCAGCAGTTTCCCTATTTTCTGTCAGGTTGGGGCTACTTATACATATTATTTTAGTGTATGCATTATCTGTATGATTAGAGGCAAATTCTTTTAAGATAGAGAACTGTTTGCTCACTCCAATAAAACCCTCATATATTTTGCACTGTTGTGTTTGATGCTTTCCAGTATTTACCGTGTCTGCAAAGGTCGTGCCTAGCAAAGAATTAAGTATTTCACGCTTAATCATTCATGTTTATAATAATTCTGTAAGATAGATACCATTATCTCCATTTTATACCTGCAGAAATTGAATCTTAGAGAGGTTAGGTAACTTGCCCAAGGACAAATAGCCAGTAAGTGGCAGGACCTGGATTGAAACCCAAGTTTTTCTTAGTTTAGGTTGAATAAATGTTTATTACATGTATAAAAAAATGGTAATAGAACTCAATTTGGAAGAGGCCAATGTGGATACATTGTAAGCGATTAAAGATGTATGATATTAATTGAGATTTTATTGACTTGAATCATTCATTGTTGATAGGTTGAGTCTGTACCAGACCTATGATCCCCACTCTGGAATTATTTCCTTCAGCTGCAGCTTGATCTATGCATTGCTTCTCTTGCCAAGAACTGCAGAAGTCCAGGCAGCCTCTCATACTGGTCTGTAACTATATTAAAACTGCTACAAATGACTGCTGAACAGACTGTCTCTTATATCATTCAAACCAGAAGTTCAGTGGCAACATGCCACCACAACCTCTTTCTGATTTGGTAGCTATAAAATTTGCTCTAGGATTCTTTCTTTTCAGAAAAAAAATCCTCACACACACACACATATAATCTAAAATGCTATGTGATCTTTCTTGACTTAAAATATGATTCTAATTTCAGTGAAATTTCATCTGTCTGGCCCACTAAAAAAATAATTCAGGCTAGCTAGCTAGTTTCCCTTTTGAGGGGGGTACAAATTATGAAGCAAAATTTAATCTTTTAATCTGAAAATGTCAATTAATATACAATGGACACTTCAAAGTATAGGGAAGTATAGATAACTGATTATATCTTCATTTTATAGTGCTTCTGTTTTATCCTATGATATCCCATCTGTAAAGTCATTTTACCTGTTCAGGTGTGTCTGCTCTTAACTTCTTTTTTTCCTCTTAATTGATACCTTTTCACATGCGATAGGTTTTAGATACCAGACTACAGACTAGTTAATATTGTGTATAAATTAATTGTCAACAGATTCATGATAATAGCATGCCTCACCCCTTCCTCCCCAGCTCCCATAACAGCACATAATGAGTATTTGGATTTGGCCCAGAGAAATGAGGTTACAGGATAATTTCATTTAATTCAATTAAATTCTACATAATTTAATTCCTTTCAACAAACTTTTACAGACATCTGTGGCTAGTCCAATATTCCAGGAACCTGGGTCCCTGTCCCTTGCTCCAGAAAAAGATCCTGAGACAAGGCTTTGAGTGCCATCACCTTTAGGAGAGTGGGAAATTCAGACAAAGAAGGAAAGGAAACCAATACAGGACGTATTCATGAGCAGCCAGAGTCCTACTGGAGCCCTCTAGGACATTATATGGAATACCCTTCAGAGTTATTCCACTAGAGGGGATAGGACGATAAGGTATAATTACGCATCAAATCCTCTCTGGGGAAAAAAAACAAACGTCTGGAATTGATTGAGGGGTAGTTCTGGACATGCTAATTCCCCACAATCTCAGGGTACCTACACGTACAGCCAAACACAGGGTCAGAGAACGAGTCACGTGCATTTGCAGAAGAAAGCCCTGTGAATGTATGGAAGCAGTGAGTACAAAGCAGATTTGAGTGCTAAACCAGCAGCATCCACTACAGTATCCTTAAAGTGCACAGAGGGAAAAATCTAGAGATTCTGTCTCTCTATTCCTAATCCTGTTTGTGCCAGTTGCCCTGGATCAGCCAAATATTCTCCAAGCACCTTCTATACACAAAAACTAAATTGGGCACTGTGGGAAAGACAACGATATCAAAGACACAGTCCCTGCACACCCAATGGACGAGTAGTGAGCTTTTATGATTCTATAATCTGGTGGAAGGGTTCTACATGGACTCTCTAAGCTCAAAGAAGCTAGATTTATATATTGCAGAAGGCCACAGGCAGACTACATATTACATATTTCACAATATGTATCACAATACGTCTTCCCCTGAAGAACGAACATTGCCATGGGTTAAAAAAATTATATCTGCCTTCCTCACTCTGTTCCAACTTAATGTCTATCCAAAATTAAAAGGAAGCCAATGGAAAAGGGGGAAAAAAAAGGAGGAGAGATCAAGTGGTTGTTTATACTTTAAAAAATGTAAGTATTTTCCAAAGATTGAAAATTAATATTTACAAATTTAGTTGAACATGCTTTGTCCATGCACAATAGTGCATTTGTTAACAGTGACATATTTATCTGGCCTTTCCTAGTCCTAGGAAAAATTATGTCAATTTTCCCTCAGACTGCCTTCCTATTCTGTCACACAAATTATTTCATGAAACATGAATCCAAATGTTCTGTTCTTTTTCAATTTCCTTTCACCACAAGTTCCAGAGTTCTGCACTTCATGGCTTTTCAGTAACAATTCAGTCTTTTTATTCTAATGGCAAAAATGCAATACTGCTGTCTTTAATCAAGCTACTTTTGACATGTCTTCAATAGTGAAGATTCAGCCTTTTGTGTCAAAGGGAAACTTTTAAAAATAATTACAATGATTTTAAATGATGTTTTGCTGATGCATTTTCAGCTCTTGGGATCCTCATTACTGCATTTTCCCATCAGTTTCCGCAATGCTTTTGCTCCTTATTTTTAATGCTAGATAATCACTATAAATAGAATAGAAATGTCATATTTTAAAGATTTCTCACTGGACAAACAAATATGTAGATAATATACATAAAGTATCAAGGAATTTAAGATAATTTACTACCCTATCTCTTTGCTAACAACTCCAAGATCTAAGAGGAAAATAAGTAATAGGGGAAAAAATACTGGACACATATCCTTACTGCATAACTCAAAGAAAGCAGGCTAACTCCAGTCATTTGTTAATAAACCGTAAAGATCATCTATATATAATTAAGTGGCAGGAAGACGATCGCTCCTTTAAGTCATCACCCAGGCAATACAAATCTGCAAAAGAACATGGTCTATAGTCATCTCTAAGACCTGGCCCTACCTCTATTTCCAGCCTCAGCTCACATCTCTTCCCATCTCCCTCCCCCCATCCCTTGTGGTCTCTGAACATGAATAACTTTCTCTTACCTTCAGAATTTTAAACTACCAACATTCTCTTTAAGAGTATTCCTTATTTTCCTCATAAATTTTGTCACAGTTTGCGTGTGTGTGTGTACCTACTCACAGTATGTATGGCTTACAAGTCTAGAAAGCATTTCTATTTCTTACACTATCAGGTACTCAACATCTCTCACAGCTAGTGACCACCCAATTAACATTAGTCAATTAAATGAATAACAATTTTCACCCAACACTTTGGGATAAATAGAGATCTGCACACTTATTATTCATTGACCTTAATGAGAGATATGACTTGCTGAATTCCTTAAGTCTGTATTACACTAGCTTTCCAAGAGCACAAACCAGAAATTATTCATTTTTGTTTCCTTATTTCTAGAACAGTGTTTGGCATATTGTAGGAACATAAAAAAAAGTTTGTTAAATTAAGTAAATCAATGGGCATGTATGATAGTTCCCAAATGTTCACATTAGTCAATGGCAAGAAGTATAATGGTCTGTGACAAGAGATATATATTATATATTATCAATGCTCTTTATCTTCCATTCTCTAAAAGCAATTATATTTGATTTTGAGATTTCTTTTACCCTGTTTAACTAAATAAAGTCAACATAAAAATCTAGTTAGGAAGGATTGTTTGTGATTATTTGCATTATTCAAAACAGACTGTAAAATTTCTGGTGTTTAAACAAAATATATTTGTAATGCTAAATGACAAAGGTTGGCTTAAGATACCACCTGGAACTGTAGTTTATAATGATGGAAGTCAGGATGTAACAGAAGTCAGGATATAATAGAAGTGATGAGAAAACAAGCTTGGAATCAAATAAACCTAGATTCAAGTCCTGATTTAGCTACCTGAAAGATATATGACTTTGGGTAAATTAGTTAGACCCCTTAAAAGAAGAGCCCTTTTCAACGTCCATTTAATAGGCATAATAGTACCACTCATATTTTTTGTAAGTATTGGAACAGCCTAAATTAAGCAAGTAATATAATGGTTACATGCACATAGTAACCTCTTAATAAAGGACAGCTATAATAATACTAATTATTATTATTCATTATTGTTTTATGAGGCAACATGTTTAAATTCCCTAATCTGTTATTTTCTCCCCTTTATCTCTGCTTATCCACCTATTGCCTAATACTTACTCCATCTCAGGAATGAGTTTCTATTCCTTCACAAAGCTACTCCTTTCACCTAAATTCTGCAGCTCACTTTTTTCACTCTCAAATTTTTTTTCTCCGAATAACCCTTTTTTTGTATAAAACCCCAATTAATCTCCTTTAAAGGCTATCATTCCAACAAGACAAGAGTTTCTTCAAATACCTACAGAATGTGTTAGTTACAAATAACTATCTTTGAATAGAGGTAAACATTTTACAGTTTAAAAAAAGCAGACTCATATAGTTTCCATTCACACTTACAAAGGCATTTTTAAAACTTAAAAACTGCTAGCCTAATAGTAAGAACAAGAGTATACAAAGAAAGCCAAACAAGTTTGATGTCAGCAGAAAATACGCCCTGTAGCAAAATGATCTCTGGCCAGACGATATTACTCATCAAATAAGCCCTGATTTAGAATAGCTGAACTCATAAAAAAAGAGAGTCCTGAAGCAACACATATAAAACAGTGTGGCTGATAACAAGTTAACCAAAATCTTCCTCAGGAGATGAGTTAGAAATGTCGCAGTCCCAATAGAAGGCTATTCTAAGACAGCCACATATGTCTTTCTTCAAAGAAGAAAGCATTCACAGCATTCATAAAGGCTTGGGCCATCAATTCTCTAGAAAGCCAGGAGAGAAGCAAAATACATTTTCTGTTGTTGATTTTTTTTTCTGTCCCTTAAATCACATCATCATGAAGAAAGAGACTGGGTACACGCACCTTTAGAAGATGTCATTCTTCACGTAAGATGTTTAACAGAGGCCCTACCTGACAAAATGCATTATCTACATGTCAGTCCTGTTTCAAATTCAAGAGACTGTAGCTTCATGTAAATCCGATTTGGATATCAACTGTAAAAGTGATATTCTCTCTGGGACAATCATCTCATATAAAATGTGCTGATACTGTTCAATCTCAGTGCTTAATTAAATCTGTCATATCCTAAGGATTTTTATTAAATAAAAGGAATGATGACTCCTGCTAAGATTTTGAAAGATGTGAAGTACCCACAAAGATCATTTGCTGTAGTTCCTATTGGAAGAAAACATTCTCCATTCAAAAAATAATACCTACAACCTAGGATATCCAAAAAAATCTCTGAATCAGCATACCCATATCACTGTAGTACAGTCACAGAGTTGTAACGTTTTCTATTTTCCCTGATGAGTCCCAAGTCAGCTGTAATTCATTAAGGAAGTTGTTGAAGCCAAATTAAAATTTCCAGAAACTGCATCATCTGACTTAAAGGAACTCTGCTTTAGTAATAGATTCAGAAAAGGCTAGCTAGTTTTTCAGCATTACTCCTTTAATCTCATGTAATCCTGTAATGAATGGATAATACACATTATGTTCTGTACAATAATCAGCGTGTACTACACATTATTGCTTCAATGAACTTTTTGGTTATTGAACCATTACAGAAACATCTTTCTCAAAAATGGTTTTAACTCTATAATTTGCCTCATTTCAAAGCCATAATATGCCATGATTTTTGGATGCAAATTAACAGTTCTTGAGAAAAGGTGATACTTTTTATGATGTTTTAACATCTGTGGAAAAATTTAAGTTTGCTAGAGGTCAATCAGAGAGGCAGAAGCATGTGCTAGTGTAAAAAGTAAGAGATGATTGTGTAAGGAGTACTTCCTTTACCAACAACCCTATTAAAATCAAGAACTGAAGTTGACGATGGAGGCCATTTAGAATCTGTACTTCTTGGACACAAAATGCTCCATTGAATTACTTCAAGTGCTATTATGGAGGAAGAGGTAAAGGGATAAAGATATATAGAGTGGGCTCTAGTTCTCCAACCCCTGCTTCAATCAGAGCAGTTTTGTTTTAGCCCTCAGCTGTGGTATATTCATCTCTCATACAACCTACACATTCAGACATGATATATTGACACCCTCAAATGGTTTTTTGTACTGTTTTTTGTACTTCAGCTGAAGTAACTATGGTGACATGACCTGGCAGTTGACATTTCAAATTTGGTAGTTGCCATCTTTTTCTGGGCAGGATTGTATCTCTGTTTTAATGTGTGATTGTGCTTATACATATGTATATGTTTTTAAGTTTTGCTTTTATGAAAAGAAAAACAGAAAACTGAAATGATGACACTAGTAGTAAACATTGACCTCAAGTATAATGTAATTATAAATCTAAACTAGGAATGTAGGAGGAGTTCATTTCAATTTCAACTGAATACTTCGATGGCTATGTTTCAGAAGGATAGGAAAAGAATAAAAGAACATGTATGAAATTATGGGGAAAATTGTCAAATATTGTGTTTAAACAGTAAGATATAATTAGAAATTACATGTTTTAGCTTTTGTGAACTGGAACTTCTTATCTTACTACATGAAAATCTATTATTCAATTATCCCTTTGAGAATATAGGACTTGTCTATTGTGCTGCACTATGACATTTTATCCCTAAGACTTGAAAAAAGTTACAAATAACAAATCTATTCCAATCTCCTGAAGTAATTATTAAGAAATCCGATGTCCCCAAAGTTAGAGACTAATCTAAGTTCACATAACAGTAAGTATCAGTGGTCTTTCTAATAGTTCACAATCTATATTTGTAGAATCATGTCTTTCTAATGTGTATTAGTCAGGGTTCTCCAGAGAACAACAGAACTAATAGTGTGTGTGTGTGTGTGTGTGTGTGTGTGTGTGTGTGTGTCTGGAGAGAGAGAGAGAGACAGAGAGATTTTAAAGAATTGGCTCACGAAATTATAGCAACTCTGAAATCTGCAGGGCAGGCCAGCAGGCTGGAGACCCAGGGAAGAGCTGATGTTGCAGCTTGAATCCAAAGGTAGTCTGGAGGCAGAATTCCCATTCCTTAGGGGACCTAAGTCTTTTTCTCTTAAGGCCATTAACTGATTGAATGAGACCCACCACATTATGGAAGGTAATCTGATTAACTCTAAGTGTCCTGATTTAAAAGTTAATCTCATCTAGAAAATATCTTTACAGCAATGTCTAGATGGATGTTTGACAAAGTATTTGGGTACCATGGCCTAGTCAAGTTGACACACAACATTAACCATCAAATGGTGCTGAAAGACTCGATTTAGGAAAAAAATAAGACCCGAGGCTATTAACATTTTGATGTACTACCATTCAAAGGTTTAAATTAAACCCAAACTCTGTAGCTATGTTATTTTGCTTTGTAGTCATAAAAGGTTAAGTACAGAAAGTTGGAAGGCCAGTTAGCTTATCCTGGCTAAAAATTCTGGCTAAAAATAGCTAAAAATTCTGATTGTAATATTAAGTTTACTTATTCTTCTTCTCAGCATAAAATTCATTTTCTGCAAGTTGATTTTCACTGATGTTGCATTTTTCAGTTCCATGTTATACATATTTAGTCTTCCAGAATGTAGTTTTATCTTGTCTAAAAGGCCAATTTTTTTTAACAAGCTCCAGAGAATTTCCGATAGGGCAAAAGGTGGTCAGTGGAACAGACTGCACTGCTAGAATACATTAATTTATTACTGCAATCTTCACTTGAAAATGCATGTTTAATGACCTAGGAAAATGTTGCATGAATCCAAGAAGAGAACAATAATTTTCTGGCAGACAAGTTTCATGCTACCATACTAACCCTAAAACAAATGGTTCCATCATGCACATGGAAGAAAAAGATAGGTGTATGAACTTAATTACAAAGAAATTAAAATTTTATTTTGAATCCTAAAATATACTACCTCATGATTTTGATCACTTGGGTATGTAAGAATCATGGAATATAGTAACTTAAAAGGGATCTTAGAATATTTCCAAACTATACTCCTCATTTTTTAGAAGAGCAGACTGTTGCCCTTGACAAAGGTCAAACAGCTTGTTAGGCATGAACCATGTCAGAAAACTCTGTGCCTTGTGTTCTTTCCACTATAATAGATGGCTTCCTAGTGGGGAAAGTTCTTGATCCAAAATTACATTAAATCAAGTTTGCAGAAATATTACCTAGTAAAAAATCATGCAATCTGGCAGTTAACCAACTAGCTAACTGTAGAAAAAGAACTTTCATACATCCTCACAATAAACTTTTTATGATGGAAACAGTGTGGAATGTTTCTCAGGGAACCACTTAGTAGATCACGGAACAGCATTAGGAAAAGTTCAACAGCATGAGAGCATAGTGGTTTGCAACCAGGTGAACCAGAAAAAAATCACTCACTGGGAAAGACACTAATATTCTAGTGTTTTCAGTAGTGTAAAGAAAACATAATATTTAGCTTCCATCTATAATATGCTAAATAACAAATCTGTAATTATGTAATTCCCTGTAAAAAAAACGTAGAACAGTATCTGAAATAGAGGTGAGTCCTCAATAAATACTTAACGGAGTGGAAACGGCTTGGAAGGATTACAGAGTTATGATAACACTGGCACTTTCTAGAAGCAAATGTAATTCTTCATATATCTGGAAAACCAAACAGATTAAAGATATACTCATTAAATTTCATTGATATTCCCTTTGTACTAGCAGCATCATTCACAATCTACGTGGACAGGTCAGGATTAACTCTGTAAGCTTGGTTTTACACCTTTTTGCTTCTGGTCCATTTTTCTGTCCTAAAAATATCTGCTTAGTAGGTAATAAGAGCTAGACAATGTTTACAAGCTCCTCCCCCCAACATGAGGAGAGATCTGTGCTAACAAATATGGCTATGTCATCAAGAGCTAATGATTTCATCCCTACCATTTTCCTAGGATGGCCTTTAGACTTGTGCCCTGTTTTCACTCTTAAAAAAGACCATAAAGGTCCCTCTTGAGATAAGAAGAGGGTTGTAGACAAGAAGAGTTCTAACGCCCCCTTAGAGGGAGAGATTCTATTTAGAAGTTGGTTGTCTGACTTGCTTCTATGTGTAGATAATGGTGAGATAGTTACTGAGTGAATATATATTATGATGGAAATACAGGAATATTATTTATCATTATTGGAATGTTTGAAGACTGTATTTTTCTTTGGGTTTTAAAAACATTTTAGGTGTGTTTTTTGACATATATACACTACTATATATAAAATAGATAACAAATAAGAACCTACTGTATAGCACAGGGAACTCTATTCATACTCTGTACTGACCTACCTGGGAATAGAATCTTAAAAAAAGTGGGTGTATGTATATATATGTGTATATATATATATATATATATATGTATATATATATATATATATGTGTGTGTATATATATATATATATCTGACTGACTTTGCTGTACAGCAGAAACTAACACAACATTGTAAATCAACTATACTCCAATAAAAAATGAAAACATTTTAAAAAGGAGTTGGACAGGATGAATAGACACAGAGTTATGGATAAATTTTAGAGTTTTCTCCCCAATTTACATAGGCATAGTATAGCTGTATAAAATAAAGGTGACATATATCCAAGTGTGGACTTGTTTAATCATCAGCCAATCTTCGTTAAAAGTCTGAAAAGCAAATCCACCCATGGTGGCTAGAGACAAAGACCCAGTCATGCATCCAGTCCTATTTTTCTTTCTATGTATCTCTTTTGTCTGTTGGTCCTTGTTAAATGATTAAAAGGCCTGGTCCTATATTTCTCAGCATCACATTTCATCAGAACAATGGCCCACTACCATTACCAGAAGACTTCCCTCCTAATATCACAATCTCTACTAATGTTGCTGACTATATTACTTCATGACCTGAATACAGATGCATGTTGTGTGCTCCTCTGCTGGAAGAAACCTTGGAGATCATAATTCATAATTTCACATTTAAAAAAGGAGGCTCAGATGGAATGACTCATTTGATCATTCATTAATAGAGGGAGAAGAAATAGAACTCAGTTCTCATGAATTTCTGGCAGAAAACTTCCAGAATATAAATCTAGAAATAGATTTAGAATGTGGCTGGGTTATTTATTGATGGAAACCACCCCACAAGTCCTGCTTTGGCAACTCTGGATTGTAATTTTAAAGCCACATTCATTGACAAAGTGTTTCCCAGACACACGGGCAAATCTGATTATAAACAATAGTAATTACTTCTATAGCTTTGGTAACACAAATACCAAAACTGGCTCAACTTAAAAATGATTTTCAAAGTTCTTCTATAAATATTTAGATAAGTGGACAAAAACATTCCGCAAATAGTAGTTTGGGGGTTTCTTTATATCTATTTTGAATGTAAACTGCATGTAAAAGAGATAATTATATAAAATTATCTCTATTCGCTATTTCTCAGTGTTTCATACTATATTTGTTAAATAGCTAATAAAATACACAGCACAATTCTTTCAATTGTATACAATATATAAGAGATATCAGATTATTCTACCCATAAGAAAGCTACTAACAGGCAGTATCTTTTTTTAAATTTTTTTTTTTTGATTGTTTTTTTTGATGTGGACCATTTTCAAAGTCTTTATTGAATTTGTTACAATATTGCTTTATGTTTTGTTTTTTTGGCCACGACACATGTGGGGTCTTAGCTCCCCAACCAGGGATCAAACCTGCACCCCCTGCATTGGAAAGCAGAGTCTTAACCACTGGAAGTCCCTATTTTTATTTTTTAATGAGCTTTATTGAGGTATAATTGATATACCCAAAAGTGGATATATTTACTATATACAATGGATGAGTTTGGACACAGGCAAACACACATAAAGTTATCACCACAATCAGGGTAGTAAACACATCCATCACCTTCAAAAGTCTCCTTCCGTCCCTTTGTTGTTGGTGGTGTTTTCCTGTGGTAAGAACACTTAACATGAGATCTACCCTCTTAACAAGTTTTTAAGTGTATAATGCTGAATTGTTAACTACAGGCACGGTGCTGTACAACAGATCTCTAGAACTTACTCACCCTGCCTAACTGAAACTTTATACCTGTTGAACAACTCTCCATTTTCCCCTCTTTCCAGCCCCTGGCAACCACCATTCTACTCGTTTCCAATGAGTTTGACTGTTTTAGATACTTCATGTAAGTGGAAACATGCGCTATTCGCCCTCCTGTGACTGGCTTGTTTCACTTAGGGTAATTAATGTCCTCCAAGAACTCACCACTAAAAATCACTCATTAAATGTGTGTGGTATGTATCCTGGCGTAGGGGAGGCAGGTGATGATAAATGAAACTACTTTGGTAAAATATTAATAATTGTTAAGGCTTAGTTGTGGATAAGTGGGAGTCAATTTTACTATTTTTCTACCTTTGAGGTCATTCTAAATTTTCTTTCTTTCTTTTTTTTTTTTTTTGGCTGCACTGCTCGACATGTGGGATGATCTTAGCTCCCCAACCAGGGATCAAACTCGTGCCCCTGCAGTAGAAGCACAGAGTCTTAACCACCAGACCACCAGGGAAGTCTCCCATTCTAAATTTTCAAAAAAAAGAAAAAAAACCTCACTGACCCTCATTCATCCTTCTATTCAGTTGAGATAGATTCATTCCCCCCCCCCCAATTGGCTAGCTCATAGATAATTCAATGTTAGATACTTCTTAAATTTCTGGTCTCACTCACTAACCTTTCTGCACCATCATTTTCCTCTCTACACTCAAAATATTTTCTTTGATTCATCCTTTGTTCTTTTGTGTAAACACAGATATTTATGCAGGTGCATATACTCTCCACCTTTAAAGTAGATCTCAGCCAGAATTACTGAGCAACAGAGACCTTGGTTTCTCTTGCTCCTTCTTCTCTTTTATTCAGAGGAGGGCTAACCTCATTAACTATCAGACATCTGCCTCTGCGAACTAGTGATGCTTGAGGGTAACTGTTCACTCATGGTATCACTCACTCATTCGACTAAGTTTGTTGAGTAGGAACTAAATATTAATATTGTGCTAAGAGCCAGATACACAAAGAAAACTGGACACAATCTACATCTTTACTACACAAAACTGGGTGGCAAATCAATAACAGACATGGGTTTTAGTAGTTTGTAATATTCTCAGATGAAAGAAGATGGATCCCAAAGCTATTCAGATGAAGTGGAAGGGAAAACATCTTGGAGGAAGTACTTACGTCCTGAAGACAGCAGTAAAAAAATGAATACAAAGGTGGGAGGAGGCACTCTAGTTATAGAGGACAACCCAAGAAGAGGCATAAAACAGACAAACAAGGTAGTGTATGCAGAGAACCATAAGCAGTTAACTTTTAATACAGCATGAGGTAGGATGTATGGTATGACGAGAGATGAGGCCACAGATCTAGCAGGGGCAAGATAACAGAGAGCTTCATATCGCATGTTAAGGATCTTGGATTTTATCCTGTTGGTAATTAGAAACCAAATGTTTAAACAAGTAAATGATGTGATCAGATTTCCATTCTAGATAGATCACAGTGGTCACTCTATGCAGGGTTGATTTCAAAGAATTAACAGTAAAAATGCTGTTATAATAGACCAGATGAGAGATCATAAGGGCTTAAAGTAGGGCAGTGCAAAATAAGGATGAAGGAAACGGTAAACGTTGTTTTAAAAGTTTGTTCATAAATTAAGCAGCGTTTAATATTTGATTACATGTGAAAAACAGGATAGGAGTGCAGTGAGGGAAAAAGCAAAGGATTTTTAAATTAGCTGACCAGGTAAATGGTTGTGCTAACAACAGCTAAAGAGAATACTGAAGGTAGAAGATGTTTATATATGTTTATTATATTTATGATTTCAGTTCGGGATATTTTCTTAGGATTGTTTTGCGGGATAAGTGAAGTAAAAATACTTAATGTTGGGTCTGGCACATAGTAAATGTTTCATACATGCTACCTATGATTTAGGTACTTATGGGAATAAAGAAGGAGATGATCAATAGGCAGTTGGCACAATTTTGCAAATTGTGATATCACTTGGGAAAGTCTGAAAGAAGATACACATTGGGAACTCTGTGTCATATTTGATATTATGATTCTAAATAAGTTGAACAGGAAGAGCATGTAGAATAAAAACATAAACACAGAAAACTAAATAACAACAAATAACAGGCTACAGTCCGACCTTTGGCAAACACCAGTTCTGGGTGAGCGGAGAGAAGGAACAGCAAGCTTATATGAGAGAATGTAATTTCACAGACTCTAAGGAAATAATATTATGAAAGTGCAAAATAGAGTAGAGAGGTCCAGTAAGATGACCAAAACAGGACTGCTTACTTCCTACAAATAGAAGGACATTAGTGAGCTAATTTAGAAGAGTTACAGTGGAGTGATGATGATTGAAAACAGATTAGAGCAGTTTTCACTGAGAAGCGAAGGTTAATAACTAGAGATAATGAGGGTACACCAAACTTTCAAAAAGTCCTAATAAAAGAGGAAAGAGGGGCTTCCCTGGTGGCACAGTGGTTGAGAATCTGCCTGATAGTGCAGGGCACACGAGTTCGAGCCCTGGTCTGGGAAGACCCCACATGCCTCAGAGCAGCTAAGCCCGTGCGCCACAACTACTGAGCCTGCGCGTCTGGAGCCTGTGCTCTGCAACAAGAGAGGCCGCGATAGTGAGAGGCCCGCGCACCGCGATGAAGAGTGGCCCCCGCTTGCCACAACTAGAGAAAGCCCTCGCACAGAAACGAAGACCCAACACAGCCATAAATAAATTTTAAAAAACATATAAATTAAAAAAAAAAAAAAAAAAGAGGAAAGAGAGGGTGAGGGGAGAGTGGGGAAGGAGAGGGAGAACAGATTATTGTAGAGGTAGTGATTTTGGATGGGGAAGGCTTGGGTGTATTTACAGAAGGAATTTAACAGGAAATGAGAGTTTGAAGGGGCAGAGGAAGGAATAACGTGATGGAGGAGGGCCAGAGGAAGCAGAAGATGAAGCTGTTAGAAAAGGCAAATGAATGTAGCAAAGAACACAAAATAAAGTGAGTTTTTCATATTTGGTTATTTGAAATACATCTCCAGCAGCTCTGCAGTCATACCAAGCTGCTTAAACTTCGTAATGATCAAAACCATTATTAACATGGAGACAAGCTAATTTCTTTAAAAAATATAAACCAAGTATTAAAAGGCAAAATATACTAAATGTATTCATATTCTTCCTTATCTGGCCTTGAATGATTATACATGAACTGGCAAACTGAGCTGAGTTAAGGAACTGCCCTGATTTCAACTGAAGTAGCTAAATTCTTTCAATTCATTGTTAGACTTGATTTTTAAAAACCTGCCCTGAAAATATTTTAAAGAGTTATATTTCCAGAGTATTATAGCTCTTTATAATGAACTATTAGTACAGAATAAGTTTTCCCTCTCCCATATTAATTACGGAAATAAGTATTTTTTTCTAAAATGTAAATGTCTGTGTATATAACGACAGTTAAAAGTGTAGAGTAAAGTTTCTGTCCCCAAGTAAAGCTTTAAAAAAAATACATTCAACTTGTTTTACTAGTGGGATTTATCACTTTCAGACTGACTATTGTAACAGAGTGAAGCCAAAAGATGAATCAATGCCTATTCTATATTAAACAGATGTTTTTGTCATCCAGAATTTTCATTACTCATAGAACAGAAGCCTCCATTAAAATCAAGTCCCACATTTCAAGGAACTGAAGTATTTTTTTCTCTGTGAGTAATGTCATCACGAATTATGTATTTAATAATATTTTCCAAATGTCTTATTTGGCTTTTCTATATGAAACAAAGGAAAAGAAATTACCAATAGAAAAGTAAATTACCCCTCCCAGAAAAAGAAACAACAAGATGAGCATTTGGTAGTAAAGACACAGAAAAGCACTTAGAAATGAGATTTACAACTTGGCAGACAAGACACCTGAACACGACATTTTTAAAAGACAGTGATTCAGTGCCATGGGATTGTAAGCAACATTATTAATGCCTCCAAATGAAAAACAAACTAAGAAACTGCTATGACACAGTGGCTTATATTCTTCACGTTACAGTACTGTCGTCTAACTTTCCTACAGGGAGCGCTTAAGATTGAATCACAAAACAGTAATTTCTAGGTAAAAATTCTACCGGGAAATGATACACCCATAGTTTCATACAGACGACATGTCTAAGAAATTATATCAAATTACGAATTATAAATTCCCACATTTAATCGACTGGGAAATGTACATTTCATTGTATTTCTAACTGCTCTATTAATCTTCTACATCTCAATGTAGCAAGACAGCCAAATTAAACATTTTTAAAGCCACAGTCATATATTCAGGTTTTAAACTAAAAGTATTCCCATCTTAGAGAAGCAATAGTCTAATTAATTATAACCTTAGGGATGACATTTTCCTTACTGTCTTAATACCTTTCTTAAGCACTTAAAAGAAAATTTTAAATTACTTCACCTATTTCTGAGGTGGAATTGAATCATTCCAGTTGGGTTAGACCAAATTTATTTTAGAGAAATTAGTGATGTGGAAATCTAGTAGGCTCCAAAGATAAAATACATATTGAAGAAACAATGTTGCCCAAACCAATGGATCCTTTTTACTGTCAAATATAGATGGAATATATTTTATGATAGCTTATTCTAAACCAGTACTTAGAAATGCCTGCATTTCCATGTTTCACTAGTAAAGGAGAAGTTTGGTTCTCTTTCAGAGCTCTCCCCAAATCTCTTTATAAAATTTACCATTCAGGAATTCATTTAGAAAGCATGAAAAGCACTCACTCATATTTCACAGTTTCAACTGAAAACTATAATACAGTTATTGACAATGATAAATAATAACACTATAATATAACAACACTGCTGAGGCTAAACCAAGAAAACACAGTAAAATAATCACTTGCTGATTAAGATTGGAAATTAAGTTGTATTAGGGGGCAAACTGGCCTGCATGATAATAAAGGAAAGCATCATACTCTGCCCAAATTTTCTTTCCTTCTTCCATAAAACTGAGTTATAAACAAAATCTCTCTTTGATGTAAGAATGAGACAGAAGCATTTTAAAAGAACAATTTTAAATTGCACCATTCAAATTTAGTAATTTCTAAGACTATTTTTTATACCAAAAGAAAGAGCATATAAGCATTTGTTGTGATCAACAGAGCAACAAAACAAAAAGAAGTCTAAACCTAAACATATTGCTATTATATATATATCGGAAAAAAAGAGAAATGAAAACAACATAAAATAGGAATTATAATTCACAAATTAGTTGATACAGATGTTAATAAATGACATAGAACGATTAAAATAACAAATGTGGGTTTATCAATGTTCTTCACAGTTAAAAACATTTATCTCAATGATTTGCCATATATTGTTTATAATGTTGGCTATATTCAACCCCTAATTTGAATACAGAAGCTTAATGAAGAAAAAGTATTGGTAGTTTTATTGAAATAACAGGCAATTTTTATGAGTAAAAATTCCTAAATAATGGAGAAGCTGCTTAAAATGTGTCTTCTATGACACTGCAAACAATGGGCTTTTTAAAATATATATTCTGGTTAATAGAACATTGCCGAGAGAAGTAAGAAAAAAAAATAGTTGCTTAATATGATCTAAAATGGATATTTTTAATCTATTCCATCAATAGCTAAAATCATATTTAGTGACACACTATTATTAGATTCATAAGGAAAAATGCTTTTATTTTCTTAAAAATTTTATGTTTTTCTGAATGTGTTATCCAGTGCAATTTGATAGGAAAGAATACATCAAGTACAGATTTGGGGAAATAAATGGCAAAACTATCATTTTTTTGATGATATGACCATTTATGAGGCAACCAAAAAAAAACTGGCTATTTATGAGAATGTGTAAGAAAGTGTTCCAACTGAATAATGAAAAATTTTCCTTTCCTATATATCACTTGTCAAGGATACAAAGAAAATAATTCATAGCCACAAAAATATAAAATATACAAAAATAAAAGTAACGAAAATTGTACAGGACCAATATGAAGCAACACACACATACACACATATACACATGTGTGTGCACATGCACACAAACACAGGCACACCATTAAAGAGCAACGTCAAACACCAGATAGCTAGATGGAAAAACATATGCCACGCTGCATAGTGAGATAACTCCTGATTATAAAGATGGTAAATCTGCTCACACTATTAACCAAATGTTATTCAATTAAATTCCCAATTTTGCAAATATACCTTAACATTCTCAGCATTTGACTTTTTCTTTAAAGACTATATTAAAATTCCAAGTGAATTCAAGATTATTAATAGTACTGACCACATGTATACATGTAAGGAAGCCTACTGTGATCATAAATTCAGCTAATAAACTAACATCTTCCGTTTAGTCTAAATTTTTTAAATTTTAATTCAGATTTATAAGAACTTATAAATAAGTTAACCTTCCTATGCCCCCTTTTCATTGATTCCATAAATGGCCATTGTGAAAGAAAGTACCAAAAAAAAAAAAGCTGTCTAGTATAAAGGTCATGTTGACACTGATCACAATTTATGTGTACGTAAGAATCAATACATGAGGAGGGAAGGGAGGGTGGGATGAACTGGGAGATTGGGATTGACATATATACACTACTATGTATAAAATAGATAAGTAATGAGAACCTACTGTATAGCACAGGGAACTCTACTCAGTGCTCTGTGGTGACCTAAATGGGAAGGAAATCCAAAAAAGAGGGGATATATGTATACGTATAACTGATCCACTTTGCTGTACAGCAGAAACTAACACTACATTGTAAAGCAACTACACTCCAATTAAAAAAAAAAAAGTAGCATGAGGGAGTTCCTTGATGGTGATGAAACAGTTGTGTATCTTGCGTATTGTGGTAGTGATGACATGAATCTACACAGGTGATAAAATTACACAGAACTACACACACACACACATACACAGGAGTGCAATTTCCCGGTTTTGATAACACTGTAGTTACCAATGTTTTAAACTCTTTGCCTGGTAAATTGTTTATTTCTGTTTCGTTACACTAAGCTATGTAAGATGATGACTGGGGGAAACCAGGTGAAGAGCACTATTTTTGCAAATTTCTGTGAGTTTATAATTATTTTCAAAATACAAAGTTAAATGAAAAAACAAACAAAAAAGAATCAATACATGACCAACGTTTTATCTAGCTCTCCTTCTTTTAGATTGCTATTTGATTCAACTACTTGCAAAAGCTGATCACTATTTTCAATTCTTCCATTAGACAGAAGCCAAAAGAAATGACCAAAAAGAGAAGGGGATTGTCAGCCTTATTGCCCAACCCACATTCCCCAAACATAGACATTTCTGGCACTCCCTCGACTAAATCTAGATTTTAAAAGATGATTATTACAGTCTAGTGCCATGCTTTTCAATTATTTCAAACCGTGGCTTTGTTTGATAAACAAACAAGCCAAAAAACATTTCTCCAGAGATCATGAGAGATTTTCTTTGTGGGCATATCTTTTTCTGAAATCTACCCTTAGCTGAGAATCACAGCCCAAGGTCTATAGATCTGACTTGCTAAATTCTTCAGAGAATACTAAAGAGTTAAAAGCTAAGATTCATTGCATTTCATTCTTACAGTTGTCCAATATTTAAAACAAAAGTTTGGTTGTTAGCCTTTCTGATCATCTGATCTTATCTCTCTGTGCGTGTGTGCGTGTGTGCGTGTGTGTGTGAGCGTGTGTGTGTGTGTGTATGAAATTGGCGGCCTTCCTTAGTCCAGGAACTCGTGTTGGTTTGCACTGAATATTCTTTTTTCAGTAACCCTTGTCAGTAACGTTAATGGAATATCACAATAAGTATTTGTTAAGACAGAAAAAGATAAACAATAATATTTGTTGAATAATTAATTCTTTTAAAAATTTATTAAAGCCCTTTCATTAGGAACAAATTCATCTTCATTCCAGCAACGGCACGATTTTATCACCTTTAATCGTATCCACTTCAAACTAAATCTTCACAGACTGAAAATTTTAGTTTTGTCACTCTGCAAGCACATGAAAACTGTTTCCTCCCTTGAACCACTTAAGTCTGCTCTCCTTTGAACTACTCCCATCGCTTGGATCACACCCATCAACAACAAAAGCACAAAATGCCCCCTCTTCTGTTGCCTCTCAGGCCATCTGCAGCTAAATTGGCTCTGCATGAATCACCCCCATGAATCATGTTTACATTTATTAAGATAACAGAGAACAAATGATAACAAAAAGTGTATTAGCTAAATGATAAATATGTTACCAGAAGCCACACAAGATATCAATGAAATGTCAGGAAGGCAATATGGGACTATGTCTTACCTGTCAAAAGTTATTTCTAAAATAAATGGACCTTAGGCAGCATGGCCAATGCTTTCATTTTGGCTGTCTTAATGATCAAAGCAAATCATTGCATGATTGATTCAGCTGTTTCAATCACAATGAGGGCCAAAATGAATGGATTAGATGTTCAGCTGTCCTGATCATCCAAAGGAAATAGATATGGTCTCAGAGTTTAAAAAAAAAAAAAAAAGTAGCTGCAATCTAGTGATAGCTTAAAGTGACTAAAATTGTGCCTTCATATGGAACAAACAGTCCGTAGATTATAACCAGTCTACGAGTCATATTCACCTGCTATCAAATTATCTGACTCTGGACTTCATAATTGAATGTAATGATAAAAAAATGATCACTAATGTTAACTGAAGCCTTAATGTATGTCATGAATTAGTTTAAGTGCTTCATAGGTCTTGATTAATTCAACCTCACAACAATCCCCTGAGACAGGTATAGTTATTACCTACATTAAAGATGAGGAAACCAACATATGAGGTCACACTTGTGTGAGGTCATATAGCTAACTGTGCAAAATTGCATAGCCAGTAATTGAGTCACTCTACTTTCAAGCCTTAATCCCTCATAATATGACTAAAACACTTAGTTGAAATAAATATTAAGACACAAATTAATGTAATAGAAAGTCAATTTCTATTTATATTGATGTAAATTAAGAAAAGCCTTTTAATTCTAATAATTAAATTATGAAAAGTGAATAATGTATATATTATATTTTAGTTATAATGCCAATAAGGCAGGGTTATGTGTTAATACTATAATATATACTAATAGTACGTACTCAACTTCAGATTATCCAAGATAGTGAGGAGTAAGGGTCATGGATAAACCCAAATCATAGGTAATACTAAACTATATTTAGCTCTGGATTATCTGAGAATACATAAACCATAGCTAAGGTGTAGGAGAAACCTGGCATTCACTCATCTCCCCAGCAGGGCTTGAAAGTAGACAGCTTCTTACCGCTGAACACTTCGGGCCTTAAAGGAGGTTCAGTAAAGTGTTGGGGGCTGTGTCCCATGGGAGACATGAAGGAACTCTTTCCTTCCTCAGTCAGAACAAGAAAAAGGTCTCTGCAGTATATGGGCCATAATTAATCATCTAAGAAGTATCATGCCCAGGACTACTGACACTTGCCTCAACCCAATTATCTGATCTGACCATAAATGGAGTGGAAATAATCATGGGAGAACTAATATATACTTTGGAATAGGGAAGGCCTTTCTACCAACATCACAAAAGCCAAAGTCATAAAAGAAAAAAAATCAATAAAGTCAATGACTTAAACCCCAATTTTCTATACTTCAAAACCGCCATAAACAAAATCAAAAGATAAATGACAAACTGTGAAAATACTTGCAATTCCTAGGACATATTACAGACAAGAGCCAATTTACCTAATATATAAAGAACTCATACAAATCAACTAAAAAAAGATAAACAAGAGAAACATGAAAAGTATATGACCCAATTGTTCACACGTAGACCCACACACATGTTATAAATGGTTCCTAAATAGATGAAATAATACTCCACATCATCCATAAGGGAAAAATAAATTAAAACTATACTGATATACCAAATAAGCAAAAATTCAACAACAAAAAATTAAAAATTGATTTTACACTATTAGCGAAGTTTTCAGAGAAACGGGAACTATTTTGCCTTACTGGTGGGACAATAATTTCTTGCATTGGTGGGAAGAAAAAATTTGGCAATATCTAACAAAGTTACAGATGCATATACTTTTTGACACAGTGATTTAATTCTAGGAATTTATCTTGCTGAAAGATTTTCACATTTGCAAAATGATATTTGTATAGGATTATTCACTGTAGCACTGTTTGCCACAGTAAAGAGATTGGAAACCATATAAATACATACTAGGAAGGAACAAAATAAAGTATACACTATTCAGACAACTAAATACTATCCACATATAATAAAAAATGAGGAACTTCCTTATGTATTGATATTTATATGTATAACATGCTACCATTTGTATGAGAAGCATGCCTTTACTTTCATATGCTGAAAATTATCTCTGGATAAATGATCTCTGGAAGGATTCCCCAAAACTAGTAATTTGGAGCTTTCCTTGGAGAAGAACTAGGAAACCAGGATACCTGTACCATAGATTATTTTTGAAGTTTTTGAATATTGAACTATGTAAATGTCTTAACTATTTAACAATTTATGTAAAAATAATAATCTGATTTTCAGACCTGAAAATCAGTGCTTCATTTATTCCCTGATTAGGAGACTGAGACACCTTTCATGAGGCCAAACTTAAATTCATGATTTCTTTTCCAGTAGTGTTGTACATCTTAGCAAAAGACTGTTAAGGAGGAGCGAATCTTTTTTTTAATATACTTTACTTAACATTCTTGTTTTATATACTTGAACTCCCCAAAAGCTCTTTGATGTCCCATTATTTAGTTATACTTGTACAGAAAACAGCATTTTGGCATCATCTAGGGCAAACAGGTACTAGGTAAACATGTCTCAGAGAAAGTATCTTTCAATAATAGTATATTTCTCCAAAAATATTTTAATAAGAGCTACATCATGATCTAGAAATAAAATGAAAGCTAACTTTCCTTCTTCTTTATAGACAGATCTATAGCAAAAGTCATTCCAGAAACTAAAGTTCAAAAAGAATCCCTTTGCAGGGAAGAAATATATATGTAGCAGAGATATCATCAGGTGATAGGCCAGTATAATAAATTACACTCTCAACAAATTGAGTAAAAGGACATGAAATAAGTTGAATGAAATTTGAAATCCTAATTCCACATTTATTTCATTAAGATGCAGTCTACGGAAACTATCTTTAGTTCATCCGTACGTCAGAGTATGTAGGGCTTACCTATGTGTGTGACCGAAAAAAAGAAAAAAAAAAAAAGGCATGAAGAAGACTGTAGGAGCTCCACTGAAATCACTTTATGCTAATATCAGTACTTTGAGAAATGAATTGTGATCATTCAATTTAGATGCATTATACTTCTTTAAACTGCTGTGTTTGTGTTCCCTTTCCATTTTAAAATTCAATCATATTTTAAAATTCACTCTGTCCCCCACTCAGGTACTAATGAAGGAAATGCAAATTTGACACACTTTACTAAGAAACTCAAAGTGAATTTAGCTAGGATCAAATGAAACTCAGACCTCCTCCACAATCCTTTCCTCCTCAGAGAATGTGTTTGTGATTTTGGACTCAGTAAGGATTTTTCTGACCTTTAGCTGTCTGCAATTATTTTTTGGTACCCCCTTTTTCTGGATTATCCAACTGTTTAATATATTCTCACAGAGTCTCTTGGCCTTTCAAAGTTTAAAAAACTTTTTTTTTGAGAAAAGAAGTTTGTGATTCACCATAATTTTACAGGAACAAATAAAAGGTCAAAGGACCCAAGCCCAGAGATGACAAGATAGCTCACTGGCAAATCAATACTAGTCTTCGTGTTGACCATGATGGAAGATTTATGAGCAAAGGGCAAATCAGTTAGAGGGTTCAGGGAAACCTTGTGCTTGGGCAAGATCGCCCTCGCTGCTCTTTTATCTCACCTGAAAATCCACCTGTCTTGCATCACAGTTCTCAATATAAACATCACAAAATACAAGTCTAAAGTCAAGTTCTAACACTTAACATACTTTAAGTGCAAGTTTTCCCATATATTTTCAATTAAATCAATAAAACATGCATTCAGTAAATAATACAGAAGTTAGGGTGGTATCATGGTTTAATAATTAAAGAATCCAGCTCCCACTGGGGTATGAGTAACACCTTGAAATTACTCCAAACCAGTCTCTGGAAAAGGGAGGGTGTAGGGTTAAGTGTACCACCAAAAGGTGTGTGTATTATCTTAATGGGTCAATGTTATTTTAAAAGATATATCTACATTTTAAGTAATTTTTTTAAACTAAAATAACACTTTATTAAATATGTTTTACTTGTAGAGGATGAAGAAAAAAAAATTGGTCAAAATTTGACTTGTTTACAATTCTGAGACTCTCCCTAAGGACTTATTTCAAAATAGTCTTTAGGTATATATGTGTTCTTGCACTTTCTAATAAGGTAACCACTAGTGTGAATTATTATGCCGTGCTGTAAGTATAAAATTCACACAGATTTTGAAGACTTAGTATGAAAAAAAGATGTCAATCATCTCATTAATAATTTTTATATTGATTATACCTTAAAATGCTATTACTATTTTGGCTATTGAGGTGAAATATATTTGAAATGAAATATACATTGAAATAAAATGTATTATTAAGATTTTATTTTTTTATTTTTTCTTGGTAATGTGGCTACTATAAAATTAAAAAGTACACATGTGGCTCACATTTGTACACTACAGTGTATTTCTATTTTCCTTTATGTATGTTTCAGTGTGTGCGATATGTATGTGCAAAAATGTTTATGGGAAAGGAATTGACTAAATGATAAAAAATACTTTCATAAAGGGGGTAGAATTTTGTTTTTAAAGCCACTATGAATACTACAGAAACGAATGCAGTCTTGGAATGGCAGAGGTTCAAGAATAGGTCACTGGAAGCTAAGCATAATACCCAGCATGTCTGGGGAGGCTCCAGAGGGGAAAGTGATACCATGTCTACATGTTTTAATCCCCCAGTAGCACAGGCAGTCGCTCTGGAAGACTGCAATAAGCTGCCTTTCCAGATAAGGTAATACAAGTGCTTATGAAGAAAAGCTTTAAAATCCATGCAGTAAATCACTAAAAAAACAATGTGTTCAGAATTCTGAAGGCAAGTAAATTATTTTTCCTGGATTATGGTAGTGTGCTCTACTTTGCTGGTTTTTAAAGGTGGCCCTTGGAGACTCTGAAATATTGGAATTCCGTTTATTTTTATGTAACATCAACTGGACACTTAAATTAGCCCCAAAGATTTCTCTTCCTCTGCCAGTGCCCTAGGATGAGGCTTCTTCCTGCCACTAAACACTAGGGAGATGGTAAGAAAGATATAAATGTAAAATCTAATTAGTAATCTCTTTTGTAATTACAAACAAACTGCATGTAGGAGTCCTTCTTTAGTTAAGTCACCACGAAGTCAGACAAGTGAGGTTTGGAGTGACAATTTCCTCTGTGAAGGCAAGACAAATATAAAAAACCAAACGTTTTCTTCTTGTCCAGACTTGGAGATAAATGTCAAATTTCACTGAAATGACCTTTAATCTTATAAATCATCAGTCACATTTTATTGCATTGATGATTTGATTTAACAAATTGTTACTAAAATGCATGCAGATTTGATCCTCTGCACTCCCCAAGTAAACCAAAGTTAACCTGAAATGTTTCCCTGTGAATACCAAGCACCTCCCCTGTTAAAACAATCAATACCATTCTCATTTGTGATGGTGGTGTCTTTTCATACAATTGTTCAGCTAGGGATAAAAAATCTTCAGGCCTATTAGAAAATGTTACTTTAGAAATAGAATTTTGGAAACCATAATCTTCGATTCATAGATTCCACAACTATGAGATCATCTTAAGGATTCCAATCTTTGCTGTTTCTTTTCTTTTTTTTTAATTGGTCTATTTAGACAAGCCTACGCTATGTTCATAGTGTAGTTAAATACCATGCGTTGACTCCTGACATTATGCTGTTATTACCTTAAAATGGAAACATTCATTTAAAGTATATAAGTGGTGTACTTTTAAAGAACCTTTCTGTGGTTTTCCAAAAGCATTCCAAAGAGGTTACTTACGTTGCTTTGAAACTGGTTTGAGTTATGGAAAGGCCATAGCCTCAGACCAGCAGCTGAGACAGCAAAGGAGATGAAAGTTTTTAGCTCGAGATCCAAGGGGAAACACAGCTGCTACAGCTGGCCTGCTCAGATCTCAACACTTAGTACAATGATCTAGAAGGCGATAATGCTGCGTCTCGGCTTGAAAAGTGCATTAATAAAAACAACCCTAAAATAGAACAGGGAAATCGATTAATCAAATCTAGGCTCCAGGCTGAAAAAAATGAAATGATTAAAAACCAAAAAAAAAAAGGCAAGTGAAAGGCAAATCCTCTTAGATTCTTGGAGATAACCGTTCCAGAGACGTGATCTTGACTAAAAGACATCATACAAAGGATAGAATATAACTTCTTAAGAAACCAAGTTTACCTTGGACAGTTACTTCTAAAAGAGTTTCAAATTACTCTAATGGAAAATGGGAATTTGGCAAATGTGTACCTTCCATAATAGGTGCCAGAAGTGTCTCAGGCCACAGTTTGTTTCTTTTTAATCTCCGTACTGCAGAACACATGTGTAAAGCTGGTAGATCTCAGAGATTAGCTGTGCCAACACGTGGACTACCTGAAGCTATACCTCAAAACAGTTGTCTAAGGAGGGCAAACGTGCTTCCATGACTCCTTCAGGGAAACTGGCAAAATATCTGGATAGGGCATTTTTCCAAAATAATTATAAATATCAGAAAAATGTAAGACTCCTTTTCTCATGTTAACAACTTCCTCCCAGGACTTCAAAGTTCTAAACAGCCATTATCTTATTAACCTTAACAACCCAGTCAGGCAGGTAAGAGAGTGGTATTATTATACCTATTATTACACCTATTTTAAAGATAAGAGCTCTGGCTTGGTAAGGGCGTGTAACTTCTCCAAGGCCACACACTAAGTTAAAGAGGAAATAAAACTAGACCAGCTCATTTCAGTCTAGAAATTCTTCACTGTTCATTCAGTGATTTCTGCTTTCAGGTAAAAAAAAAGTTAAGATAATCATAAGCATTACATTTATATATACATATATCATTATTTTGTTTGTTTGTGTAACAACAGTGTGTTTGGAAAAGGGCAACCTGCCAAAAGATTATAAGAATTATCAGACAACTAAGCAGCCTGCTGAAAAAAATTTTTCCATTATTCTGTCATTTTTTTCCCCATAAAACCCACCGGTACATTTTGAATGCTGAAGAACGTTATTATATTTCTGCAAATGATCTATAGCATCACGGAGGATCTAAGAAATATTCTATGATTTTAAGTTTTCTCAACAACCAAAGAAATGTCTTAGTTCAAACTGGCCTAATAGCTGTTCTAAAGGAAAAGGAGAGGGTTGTTGATTTTACTTCTTCATCCCATCTACAAAAGCAGAAATATTTACAGAGTTATATCACAACTTCGGTAGGAAATATTTTCATTTAATCCATCATTCATTCAATTACATTTGTTCTAGGTCCTGACGACAAAGCAGTAAACAAAGAAGATGGAGTTCTTGCCCTCATGGCGATAAGTGCTGCATGGAAAACTAAAGCAGTGTGAAGGAGTGAGAGTATGCACAGTGAGGGTGCAGGTTGCCTCACCCTGGAGGGAAATCAGAAAATCAGGGAAATCCTATTTTCGTGACTTTTGTGCAGCACAGATTTAAAACAAGTAAGGAAGCAAACCAGGTGGGCATCTGGGGATAGAACTGTTCAGCAGGTGTCCTGCTAGCCTGGAGACAAGTGAGCCTAGTGGGGAAAACAAGGTCAGAGAGGGACTGCGCGAGTGAGAACAGAGATCATGTCAGGTTCAGAGTCATGTGCACACTTAACTTTGACACTAAGTGAGACTGAAATTCTGCAGGAGTTCAGAGCAGAACATGAAGTGACTTACATTTTAAAAGGATCATTCTAGCTGCCTTGAGAAAGGGGTGTAGGGATTGGGCAGGGGTGGAAGTGGGAGCCCACTTAGGTGGTCACTGCAGTAATCCAGGTAAAGAAAATGGTGGCTCGGTTGGCCATGCTAGTGGTGATGGAAAAACAGCATGAGAGCCTGGATACATGCTGAAGGTGGAGATAATAGGATTTGCTGATGGATTGAATGAGGCATACGAAAGGAAGACAAGAGTCAACGATGGCTTTATGGCATTTAACTTGAGCAACTAGAAGACGGAATTTCTATTTACTGAGCTGGGATGCCTGGGAGTGGAGCAGTCTTCAAGATTTGTTTTGGACACAGTGAGCTTGAGGTGTCTTCTAGATCTTGTAGTGGAGATGTTGAGTTGGCAGTTCGGTGGAGTTCAGTGGAGCGATGCTTTACAAAAACGGAGGTTTAAGGGATCTTCCAACTCCCTTCAGTTACTGGTAGGGAAGCATAACAAGTGTTCTCATAAACACGTTTATTAGAAGCTTTGGCAGGAATCAGGTCTCCCGAATCCCAGTTTATCTCTTCATTATATCATGTTATAACTGTATTTCTCACTTTCCTCATTACAATGCAGTTGTAGAGATTAAAAATTATACTCCATGCAAATACACAGCACAGTTCCCGGTATACAGAGAGCATTCAATAATTGCTGGCTGTTTTTTACTGGATGTTTATCTATAAAATATGGCTAATAATTCTCACAGATAAGGTATGAATTTATTTGGGAAGGGCACCTGAAAGCACTTGAAAATATGAAAATCAGTTCTAAAAAAGTACATTAGTATTATAAACCATTATTGATTGAGCCACAACAATGTAAGACATGAAAAATACAAAAAATAAGTTAATAGAATTATTAAAAAATAAAACAACAAAAAGCATAGACAACTTTTTAAAAAAGGTTAAGGTAGCCTTTGCTGTTGAGATTTTGAATTTTTTTTCAGATTAATTCACTTCATTTAACCCAAAATAATTTATAGACTGTCAACCAGCATATTGATTTTTCTATTTAAAAAATACTGAAAATTTAGTGATTTTTCTGAATATAATATACTATACACATTATAGGGAAACACTTATGGGGTGCTCATGCTAGTTATCAATAAGGTTATAATAATCTCTCCATATATTATAAATTTAAGCAATGCATTAAACCAATGTGTATAGCTTCCAAGAAATTTACTATTGTTTTCTTTGTTTCTATTTCATTTATTTCTGCTCTGATCTTTATGATTTCTTTCCTTCTGCTAACTTTGGGTTTTGTTTGTTCTTCTTTCTCTAGTTTCTTTAGGTGTAAGGTTAGATTGTTTACTTGAGATTTTTCTTGTTTCTTTAGGTAGGCTTGTATAGCTATAAACTTCCCTCTTAGAACCGCTTTTGCTGCATCCCATAGGTTTTGGGTCGTCGTGTTTTCATTGTCATTTGTCTCTAGGTATTTTTTTATTTCCTCTTTGATTTCTTCAGTGATCTCTTGGTCATTTAGTAACGTATTGTTTAGCCTGCATGTGTGTGTGCTTTCTACGTTTTTTTCCCTGTAATTCATTTCTAATCTCATCGCGTTGTGGTCAGAAAAGATGCTTGATATGATTTCAATTTTCTTAAATTTACTGAGGCTTGATTTGTGACCCAAGATGTGATCTATCCTGGAGAATGTTCCGTGCGCACTTGAGAAGAACGTGTAATCTGCTGTTTTTGGATGGAATGTCCTATATATATCAATCAATTAAATCTATCTGGTCTATTGTGTCATTTAAAGCTTCTGTTTCCTTATTTATTTTCATTTTGGATGATCTGTCCATTGGTGTAAGTGAAGTGTTAAAGTCCCCCACTATTATTGTGTTACTGTCGATTTCCTCTTTTATAGCTGTTAGCAGTTGCCTTATGTATTGAGGTGCTCCTATGTTGGGTGCATATATATTTATAATTGTTATATCTTCTTCTTGGATTGATCCCTGGATCATTATGTAGTGTCCTTCCTTGTCTCTTGTAACATTCTTTATTTTAAAGTCTATTTTATCTGATATGAGTATAGCTATTCCAGCTTTCTTTTGATTTCCATTTGCATGGAATATCTTTTTCCATCCCCTCACTTTCAGTCTGTATGTGTCCCTAGGTCTAAAGTGGGTCTCTTGCAGACAGCATATATATGGGTCTTGTTTTTGTATCCATTCAGCAAGCCTGTGTCTTTTGGTTGGAGCATTTAATCCATTCACGTTTAAGGTAATTATCGATATGTATGTTCCTATGACCATTTTCTTAATTGTTTTGGGTTTGTTTTTGTAGGTCCTTTTCTTCTCTTGTGTTTCCCACTTAGAGAAGTTCCTTTAGCATTTGTTGTAGAGCTGGTTTGGTGGTGCTGAATTCTCTTAGCTTTTGCTTGTCTGTAAAGCATTTGATTTCTCCATCAAATCTAAATGAGATCCTTGCCGGGTAGAGTAATCTTGGTTGTAGGTTCTTCCCTTTCATCACTTTAAGTATATCATGCCACTCCCTTCTGGCTAGCTTCCAAGAAATTTAAACCATGTTTTAATTTAGCATCAGTTCCTAGGAAATGAAACATAACTTCTAGTATGCATTCATTTTTAACAGTTTCTATCAATCCCTAAAGCCATTTAAAGATCTCATTTAGTATTATAGGATATTTATAATTAAGCAAAGCAATTTAATACATGTTAAGCAGAAGTGCAAAGATGATTTGTGGGAAGGAGTACTTTAAACCCCTGAAATAAATTTGAGACTCCAATTAAGTGAAAATCTTTATCATTATAACAGATTTCTCTTTTCTGTATGGTAATGTCAATTCTACTTCCTGTAGTATGTTATAACAACTTGTATTAAATAATACTTCAAGTGACAAAGCTCTTTAACAGGAGACTACCAATTCAAACAACATTAAGAAGTCACCAAACAAAAATTTGGAAGAAAATGTGGTCAGCATTAAGATTTAATTCTTCCTTATCATAATTTTTCATTAAAAACACTTAATGCTTGCCTACTATTCAAGTATTTGTGATAACTATTTGATGCCCCGTTATTTTAGCAATGAGAAGGAAGGTGTCTATAAGTGAGACAAAGGAGTTAGGTAGGGATCAAATCATTAAAAACGTTGGCTAACAAGCTAAGGGATTTGGATTTTACCATGAGGACAATAAAACTGTATAATATAAGATTACTGTGATGGTTAATTTTATGTGTCAACTTGGCTAAGCAATGGTACCCAGTTGTTTGATCAAAGAGCAGTCTGGATGTTGCTGTAAAGGTATTTTTTAGATGTGAGTAACATTTAAATCAGTAGACTTTAAATAAAGCAGAATACTCTTCATAATGTGGGTGGCCCTCATCCAGTCAGTTGAAGGCCTTAAGAGAAAAGGTTGAGATCCCCTTCCTCCTACTTCCCCCCTACCCAACACATAAAGGAATTGCCTCCAGACTCAAGATTGTAACATCAACTCTTCCCTGGGTCTCCAGCCCTACAGATTTTTCAGACTCTCCAGCACCCCCAATCATGTTAGCCAATTCCTTAAAATAAATCTTTCTAATAACCTCCTATTGTGTACATATCTCTCCTATATAAAGGTTTCCTATTATTTCTCTTTCTCTGGAGAAGCCTCACTATTGTAATCACTTCATAGTCAAGTATAATTTTGTTAAAAAATACATATGCCAAAATATGAAGAGTGGCTTTCTCTGTGTGGCAGGATTATGAATGAATTTCCCTTTCTTCGTTATCCATTTATGTAGTCCATGATTTTTCTTGGAAGAGCATATATTAGTTTTACTTTTATAATCAGAAACAAGCAATGAACTCTAAAACTAAGAATCAGAAATTTACAACTTCCAAATAAATCTTTTATGGCAACTGTTAAAAGTTTTCTGAAATTGTTTAAATGCTGGAAATTGTATACAATTTTAATATAGAGGCTTGTCTAGTCTAATAAAAAATGCAATGAAGATTATAGGTTCTTCTCATGTATTTCAACTAACTTCTATGGATTTCCAAAATATTAAACATTTTAAAAGGCCTTGACCAAATGAATGAGAAATTTCCCAGGGCACCAAAATTTGCTTATACTTTGATAGAATGGTATAACATAAAAAAAAAGGTTATAGCTTGAAAGGATGGGAATTGATCAACAAAATAACAGACAAAAAGAGGGTCGTAAAACAGAAGTTTGTTTGGGATTAGTCATCCAACCACTGTCTACTGAGAAGGGTGCCAATATACAAAAATGTGATTTATCTGGTCCTGGGAGTACACAAAGCACCTGTTTTAAAGATGCTATCATTAGGTTCAGTAAGCCTAATGCCACTAAACATTTGAATCAGACCTTGACCACTTATTCTGATTCCATGCTCACCCAGCAGCATCCCAAAGAGAGTATGTCTTTGCATTATGGCCACAGAGAAAAATTCTGGTGTCTGGAGAACCTAAGTGTTCGAGTTGGCATTCTGGTTTATGTACTAGTAAGTCTCCCCGAGCTTGATTAATGTGAGTCTACTCTGAGAAACACACCTACTCTTTTTTTTTTTTTAATTGAAGTATACTTGATTTACAGTGTTGTGTCAGTTTTAGGTGTACAGAAAAGTGATTCAGATATGTATATATTCTTTTTTCAGATTCTTTTTCCTTCTAGGTTATTACAAAATATTGAGTAGAGTTCCCTGTGCTATACAGTAGGTCCTTGTTGATTACCTATTTCATATATAGTAGTGTGTATGTGTTAATCCCAAACTCCTAGTTTTTCCCTCTCCCACCCCCACTTTCTACTTTGGTAACCATAAATTTGTCTCTATGTCTGTGAAAGAGATCGACTCTTAGGGTGCTAAAAAACAGGTTTCCAAACTAGCAAAATCTGGCAAAACCTGAGCAGCCATACATGCAGCAAGGTGAATCTGCCTATGACACCCTGTGAGAAATACCTGGGTTGATAATTTGCCTTAAACAATTGGCACACTCTGCATTGCCAGGCAACGCAGGTTTTCTCATTAATATTTTACACCATAATTATTCAAATTATATGGTTCTTGAAAGTAAAAGTGGCTCATATAACCTCATTAAACATATTACATATTATTATGTGTCTTTAAACTACTCTGCTCAGGTTTCAGGCAGTATTATTACTGTTACAATGAGCATTACTTTAAGCTTAACTTTTAAAACTAGGTCACAGACAACAGTACAATAAGGGACAAAGTCTCCTTAAAAATCATTAAGCAACAAAAAAATTTTTGATTTAAACTAACATCCTAATAGGAACAAAGAATTATTGCAAAAGGAACTTGAATTATCACAAACTGCTCACTCACTCAACATAAAATGATGAAAACATACCAGAATCTTTTTTTTTCTCCCTTTAAACACTAAGGGAAATGAAACTAGGAAACTTCATCCAGATCAAAAATTACTTTTACATGTTGTTTTTATTATTCTAAGAGGAAAAAACATTTTATAAGTTAAGGTATAGTTAGTTCCAAGGGAATATTCAGAAATGATGATACACTTTCAAAACTTCCTATATTTTTAAGCTTCATGGGTAGCAAATTACATTCTAAAAGAAAGATCTATTTTCTACATAATCTACATAATGGTTGTAATTCCTTTATGGTTTTGAACATCAGAAATGGGTTTTGAATAGGAAATCTGGATTGATGTTTCCAGGTCTTATTGTAAAAATTTTATAGGAAGCACAAAAACTTCAGCTAACTTGAGAATTATATTTACCTATAGTAAATATAATACCCTAGCAAAAAAAGTATTAAAAAATTCAGGGGAAAAGGCCAAGAACAAGCACATAAACAAAGTGAATAAACATGTCACCAGAAGAATATAGAAGCTATCTAACACTGAATAAATTTCCTATGCTTATTACAAGGATGTCATCTTGGGAGATAAAACATAGTATCATAAATTTAAAGGTCACTGTATTTTTCAAGGTAACCCAAACATTGTAAGGACATACAATTAATTCTCCCAACAGTTAGTGTATAACCAATAATAGCAAGAGCCCCAGCTATGTCTCATAAAGTCTCTCTCTTCTTATGTGCCCTGACCTATGGGTATAATCCCACTTAAAAAAAAATACACTAAACTATCCAATCTCCTTTGATATATTTTATGTTTAGAGCATACTGAAAGAAAAAAAGTATTTCTATTTAAAAATTATATTTCATACAATTAAATGAATTATCTATATTTGATCAAAATATATTTTACATTCTGGATAGTACGCACAATCTATATAAAAGATAACAGACATTTGAAAATTATCGCCATTGTTTTCTCTAATCCTAAAGGGCCAGTCCTAAATTCAACGTCTAAACCTTTAAAATTCCCATTCCAAATTATGTTTTTGACTTTTTTGAACAATGTTTACGGCATTAACTAAAAGCTATTTATATTTGAAATGTTTTAAAACAATTTTATTCATGGTTACATCCAATGGAAAAAAATCTCCAATCACAGCTCAGGTGATAAATATTGTTTATGACACTTATTCACACAATATTCATCCTCCTAAAAGCTGTTTTTCAAAGCTCCGAATTGGTAGTATAATCATTAGGAAATAAATTTGTAGAAACAAATGAATGTGACAAGTACTGTGAACGTGTATATAAAAAAGATTGTAGCCTCGTAGGCCAGCTTCATTTTTTTCAACTATTGGACATGGGTGCATACGATACAAGGAAATGTGTTTTTGCAATTGTAGTAGGTTAATCAACAGACTTAAAAAACTTGGACTTTTGAAAATTTAATTTGTGTATGCTTTAGGCAATTAGCCATAAAGGGTTAACTTAAGAGTCAGGCATCAACCGAGTCCCGATTATGAGCCTGATGTTTTGAAGCGTGCCCTATTCTTACAACAGACCCACAGAAATCAGCTCTAGATATTCCTGCTTTTAGATATGAGAAAACAGACTCGAAGAGGTTAAGGCAGTGGTTCTCCAAGTGTTGTTTCTGGACCAGCATCAGCGTCGTATAGGAACATTTTAGAAATTCAAACATTCAGACCCAACTCCAGACTTGCTGAATCAGAAACTCCAGGGGTATGGTCAGCAATCTGGTTTTATCAAGCCCTTCAGGTAATGCTGACACACTAAAATTTAGAACAACCAAGGGGTTGAGGTATTTTGCCTAACATTACACATCTAATCATTGGTGAAGCTGGAGGGGCCTCTCTCTTTTAAATCTCAGGCTTTAAGCCAGTACCTTCTATATGGCCTTCAGTTGAAGGCAACCCTTTTTGTTTCAAATTCTTATTTCTTTCTAAACTGGATTACTCTTGATAAAGAGAGTATACTGAACATAATGGAATCTTTGATGTTGCAGAACCTTACAATGCCTCAAGGTCCGCATTCTGACAAATGTTCAACTGTCATGTAAAACACAGGAAACATTCCTGATATACTGTCAAGATTCGAGATGGAAATATCTGATGCCTCCAGCTCCCAGCTGCTGATCTGGCCAGACTAGCTCTCCATCCCATCTTTCTCAGCCTTCAAACAGGCCTTCTTCATTAAATGGGGGGTGGAGGTAAGCAGCATTTTAGGACTGGTGCTCTAAGATAAGGAGAGAGTTCTTTAAAGTTAGGAAGCGAGCAGAACTGGGGCCATTCATTCTCTTAGAGGACACACTGGAGGAAATCAGTAACAAACAAAAGGACCCCATACCTCACAATAGCTCTATCATTCACCTCTTCAGTCATCCCAGATCCCTCCTTCACCAGGACCAAAAGCAGACTTTTGATGTACTATGCCATTAACTAAGCTGTTGTCACAGACTAGCCCTGACGGTGCAACCAATTGGCGCTACCAGGGTCTCAGCACCTGCAAATCTTTAGAAAGTAGGAACTTGCAATCGGTGAGAGAAAGTGTCCAAAGCACTTTGCTTAAAGGAATACATATGTATGGCCAAGTCTAGAAGTCAGGTTTCTACAACTTAAGTAAGTAGAAGAGAGTGCCAAAGACTGACCATCATTACCTCGGGACATATCTGGGAACTGCTAATAAATATCCCAAACTTTTCCTTCTTCCTCAACATATATAAACCGACCACTCATTCATTTAACAACAATTTGAGCCATGCCGGGTTCTAGGTAAATTGTATGGAGGTAGGGAGACCAGTGACAGACCCCTGAAGCGGTGCAGGAGAAAGTAACTCATGCCAAGGTCGTCCTAGTAGAGACGGAGAGAAGTGTTATAGATGGAGTTTGGGTGTGTTTGGAAGTAGAGTCTTGCTGATGGATTTAAATGTAAGGACAGAGAGTTTGAAGTGTAGGTTTCAGAGGAAGTACAATTTCAGAAGTGACAAGATCTAGGATAGGACCAAGGAAATGTAAAGGAAAAGATCACTGTAGATCAGGTGGTCAGGGAATTGAAAGGCCAACGTGTTGAATGCATCATCTGATATTTAAATCTACAAGATAGTGACAGATGTCAAAATTAAAAGAAAATCAATAAATAAGGTGTTAAAGTTATTACTGCATGAGTAATTATTACCCCTCCCTATCTGTAGGTTTGCAATTCATGGATTCAGCCTATCATGGGTCAAAAATATTCAGAAAAAAAATTCCAGAAAATTCCAAAAAGAAAAATTTGCATTCACTACATACTGGCAACTATTTACATAGCATTTGCATTGTATTTACAACGACTTACATAGCAATGACATTGTATTAGGTACTATAAGTAATCTAGAGATGATCTAAAGTATATGGGAGGATGTATGTATGTTATATGCAAATACTACACCATTTTATATAAGGGACTTGAGCATCTGCAAATTTTGGTTATGGGGGGATTGTCCCGGAATCAATCCCCCTCTGATACTGAGAGACAACTGTATATGATAGCGATGAGGAAGGATATCAGGAGGTAGAGTCTGATTAAATGAACATCAAAGAAACAGAGGTTTTGGAAAAGGAAGGAAGAGAAATAATACTTTTGGTTACCTCATAAGGTGTTTTGAGTGGAAAATAGTGTAGAGAACCACTGCTTTAAGAACATAATGATGTCTCTTTATTTGGTTAGACATTCTGGTCTAACTGTGGTTAAAGATTTTCTCCTTGGTTCATAGGACACCATGATGGATTTTTCCCCCATGGATCTTTACCAGGAAACTAAGGGAGATAAACAAAACAAAATAATAACAGTAATAAAAGCACAGAAATGAATAAGCTTAAAGAAGAAAGACTCCTTAACAAAACTAACTAGTCTAACCACAGACTGAATTGGCTGGAACCAGGACTATGCATCCATTTTCCTCGCCCAGAGCCCATGAGGCTTACATGCCAAACGGAGTGGGCTTCAACTCAACTCAACCAGAGGTCAATTTTTAGCCCCTGCCAGGACCTTCCAGGTACAGGCCCTCAAGGTGTTCTCTTTGACTGTCCTCTACTACTTGAAGTTTCCCTCACTCTGGCAAATGGTACTTCTTCCTGGGAGAGGCACTTTCCCATCTTTTCCTAAATTCTTCCTGTAGCTATTAACTTTTTAAAATTTCAAGCTTTAATGAGGTATAACAAATAAAACTGTAAGATATTTAAAGTGTACATTGTGGTGATCTGACATACGTATACATTGTGAAAGGATTTCCCCATTAGTTAATTAACACATCATCACATGATGTATTTATCCCTTTTTTTTTTTTTTTTTTTTGGTGAGAACATTTAAGTTCTACTCTCTTAGCAAATTTCAATTTAACAATACAGTGTTATCACCTATAGTCACCTTATTTTACATTAGACCCTCAAACTTTTCGTCGGGGGAAATGGAGAGGTTGGTAAAAGGGTACAAACTTTCCTCTCCAGGTTTGAAGTCCCCCTTGCTGGAAGTTTTTCCCAAGCATCCCAGGTGGCCGCATCTGAACTGCCTCTACCAGTTAAATTCCTGCCACCTCCCCCTCATATGAGACTGATTATCTTCAGTCTCACTAAGAAGACTATGGGTTTCTTCTTCATTTTTTCACCAAATGACCTTACTCATTCTTCTGCCTCAACTATCATATTGATATTGATGGATTTCCTATAGATACCTCTGGCCTGAAGCCCTCCCAAAACCCTCCCAATTTCCTTCTCAAATTGCATGAAGATAGTAAATGCACAAATCTAAACTCCTTATCTTCTCACTCAGAAACCCTATTCTTCACATCTTCTTTATTTTGGAATAATAGCATCACCTTCCTCAGTCTCCAAGGCTAGAAAGTGTTATATCTGGACTCTACATTTACCATCAACCCCTCATTCAATCAGTCACCCTGAAAGAGTTTTGGATATAGCTGCATAATTTCGACCATTTCTACTAGCACTTTCCTCCCTTCTCCATCCCCTTCTACACAAGAGCCTTCCAACGGGTACTCCGTCTCTAATACATCCTCCACATTGACACCAGGCTTTCATTTTCTAAAACATGACTTTTAGTCTATTACTTCCTGCAGTCTAAAAGTTTCGATGACTCCTATTACAGAATAACGTTCTAACTTATTAGCAAGGTTATACAAAATCCCATTTTCATTTCTTATTGCTATGAATCCCAGGCTGCTGTCACATCCTGAATATAGCATATATGTCTTTGCATTTAAGTCTTGTAGTCCTTAAGACAAAAAATACCTTTTCCTTATTCATCCTTCAGGATATACTTCAAAAGCTACCTCTTCAAAGAAGCTTTCCTTGATCTTTTTTCTCTCCATTAGAAATAACTTTTCTCCCCATTAGAAGGAACTGCAATTTCCTTTGTGTCCTGAACACTTTTTTTTATAGCTCTCTGGAGCCCCTTATATCTAAATAGGAGTATACAGACTTTATTTCCCAACTAGACTATAAGTTTCTTAGACCTTCAGATATTTGAGATAAACTACTGAACAAGTGAAAGGGAGAACAGAGAAGAGTTTCTGTGAAGCTTTCACATTTTATAATATTTGGATTAAAAATAACCCAAGTGTGGTAGACAGAATAGCTCTCCAAAGATATCCATGCCCTAATCCTTCAAACGTGTGAGTATGTTACCTTGCATGGCAAAGGGACTTTGCAAATGTAATGAAGGCTTTATGTACATTTTAACACAGGGAGGGTATACTGGGTTATCCAGCTGGGCCCAATCTGATTACAGGAGCTTTAAAAGCAGAGAACTTTCTCTGATCAGTATCAGAGAGATACAGCAGAGGTCAGAGAGGCTGTCAGCATAAGGGACTCCACCAGCCCTTGTTGAATGGGGCCAGCAGGAAAGCCAGAGAAGGAATAAAAGCAACCTCTAGGGCTCTAGGGGCAAAGACCAGCCTCTGATTGACAGGCAGCAAAAAAAAAAAAAAAAAAATACAAGGACCTCAGTCTTAACAACCACAGCAGCAAGGAACTGAACTTGGCCAACAACGTGAATGAGCCTAGAAGTGGGTGTTTCTGTAGAACCTACAGTAAGGACCCTATACGATTAGTCTTTGTATACATGGAAAACTTGACTCAATTTAAACGAGTAAAAGTATTTTTAAATGGCTTATAAATATGGTCCCCAGCTTCTTTCCTACTCTGATCATACTTCAAAGATACAATATAAACCTCTCAGCAATCACCAGAGGATAGTGTTGGGTAAGAGGATATGCATACTGGAATTTGCAGGGCGTACTATCCTCTTGACAAGTCTAATACACCCTTTTCCCAAATTCCCTTCCAAACCCCAAGTCCAGCTAGTTAAACACTGGTTTGGAAATGTCAAGGACCAACCCTGCACTCTAAAGACATTGGCTTAATGAAACTTAAGCTAATCTTAATCTTCTGAAAACTGGATCCTAAAAATGGACCCCTAAAAGATCCAGTGGTCAGAATAACTAACCTAAACAAGTGAACTAACTTGTCCCGTATCTCACACCTAGTAAATGGTACAGGTCCTAATTAATTTAGAGACCTAATATTTTCAACATCTGATCCGTTTGGAACTGTAACAGCATCTAATATTCACTGAAACTCTCTCATATTTTATAAAGACCATACTTGCATTTTTACTACAAACCTTTAGATTTTTAAGACTAAGTGAAAGAAGAAGCAGTCGGTCAGGAAACATGCGAACTGTATGTGAGGAAAGGGTGTGAATGCAGAACCAGAGCCAATGGCAAGCCAGCAGGGGAGGCCACTGCAGAGGGGCTGACAACTGCAGCCTGGTGTCATTCACCAGTGGGCAACTTTAGAAGTGGGGGACATATAGGATCTGGGGGAGACAGTCTCCCTACCACTGAGCCAATAGCTCCTCCCAGGACTAAGGCCAAAAATTACACTTGTTTTATAGTTTCTTCATTTCAGGGGATTCTTTGAATCTGAAATTTCATATGCTTGGTTTCAATCCACCATGTTCTTTCAGTTAGATTTCAGCTGCTTTCAGTTAGTAGGCTAGGGAAATATGCCAAAATGTACCCAAATGCAGTCACCATTGCACTGAATGCTATTTCTAGTCCAACTATTGGGAGTTGAAAGAATGAGGGATGGAAGGGTCTTTCTACCGTCAAGATCATTTTGGCAAATGCTAGATAGACGAATGTCTCATCTGGGATAGTATGGAAGACTCCACGGCACGCTGATTCTGCTAACATAACTTTTTATGTTCTGTAATTAAAATTTATTGTATGACAACCTGTTGTCTCTACAGTGCTAAGAGATCACTGACAACATAACAGTATAAGGTACTTCAGAAAGTTTGCTCCCTGCATTCTGTGCTACTTATATAGTTTACAAATTCCCATCTTATTCAAAACATAATTAGATTTACTCCTTCCTCATCAGGAGGAATATGTTGATTTATTATCTTTCAGACTACACTGATTCATCTTATTTATCCCTCTTCTCCAAAAAAACAAAGCAAACAAACAATGGGCGTCATGACTTATAAAGGAATGCCATTTACCTTTTCCTGAACCTTTTTCTTTGCCTTGGATGATCAGTTTGCTAGCTCTTAGCTAAAAGAAAGCATCCTGACATCCACAATATTTATTAAAGTGAAAACAAATTAACTGCCTAGGGTAAACAATGTAATTTGAGGTAATGCAGGTATAAATCAATATAGCATATCCCCTGGGAGGCCAACACATGAAGAACCCATACTTGAGTAATTTTAATACATTTTTAAATGAGATTATATACATGCAAATAAATTTTGCAGGGACAAAAATGGTAATACAGAAGATATTATTTTTTACACAGCAATGCATAATGTTTGAAAGTTATCAACTCCCTAACTACTAAATTAATTACACATTGAACAAAATTAACATCATTTCAAAATTAGTTTAAGTAAACAGATGTATTTTAAATTAAATATAACCATTTTAGGATCTAATGATATTAGCAAAAGGATCTTATGCCTCATCTTAACCTTTTTTTAAAACATATATAGAAAATCTCTCATGTTTTGTAGATTTTTTAAAAACATTACCTCTCCTATTTAACACTTTTTGTAAATAAGAAAAATAAACAAAACAAAAAGAAATTTCAGGGAAGAACAAAAAAAGATGAGGCATTTTTTAAAAGTTCCCTACCACATGATGTTTAACTATAAGACCTTTATGATTATAAATGTTAAAAAAAAGACTGGATTTTGTTTTTCATTTCATCTGATAAATTTCTATATTTGGGCACTATTTTTTTGTAATGGATGACATTATTTTTACTAAAACAGACTTCTAATTTCTGTTGCAGTACAATTCATTTATTTTAGAACATAATATATTATCTGAGTGATACTACACTTCTGTTTTGCCTGCCTGTGGGGAACTCTTTAGATCTGGATGTGTGTCTGCACATTTTACTTATTAATTTGAACAAGATTATTCAAGTACAGTTCCCTTTGTGCAGTACTTAAGAGAAAAATAAGTAATTGGAAAAAAATGTGCCAACAATATAAAATAATAACAAATACAATCAAAATTGTCATAAATGTCATAGCAATTTTCTTGGTGAAAATGCTACATTGATTTTTATCACAACTGGCAAGTATACTATAATACCAAAATGATAAAAATGTTCTTACCGCCGTATTCTTTACTCATTTGGGTTTAAGTAAATCTGATGTTCAACTTTTAAACTAAGAATGTCATACAAGAACTTAATTGCTTAATGAGCCATCTTGTTTTTTATTGTACGTATGATACATTTTCTTGCATAATACAGAGTTACGGTTTCATCTACATTTCTGAGACAAGTATTTGCACACCTTTAATGTCAGGAAGAGTATCTTACACTTATAACGCTTCACTAGGACCCAGAACAATGCTTGGCACACAGCTGACATTCTAAAAATATGGACTGAATTTATCAATGTGTTCCAAAGTTATGCAACTGCTGTGCTTGAAACAATGGAAGGCACAGTAGTAAATTTTGGTTGAGTTTTATGACAGTTCTAGAGACAAGCGGTCAGCTACTGTTAGATAGAGCTATTACAATCCAAATGGCTACGAGCAAGTAATACCAATTACCAAGAATAATCCTGTTTTCTTAGGAAGACCTTAATTTTCCTCAATGCTCTCACATAGATTTGTATTTGCTAGCTTGTCAAATCTCTGAAAAAACTCTCACACTGCAGAATAGGGGCATCTGTGAAAAAATTCTACCTCTATCTGATACTCCTCCTGCTTAAGGGTCTCTATGTATCTGGCAACTCCCACATCACATGCCAGCTTCACTGGTTATATCCAGGCCCATGTTTTCTGTGCTGATCAGTCATCCTGGTTAGTACTTTAAAATTAACAGAAAAGCTCAAATGTTTCCCCATTCTCTCCATTAGAGTGATTTCCTAAATTCCACAACTCATACCAGACAAGGTATATACAAAAAGCTGCCACCAAAAGACGATCATTCAATATGCTTTATAAATAAAATTATTTTGGGGTTAATTTTACCACAAATTTATAGCCATCCCACCAGATGACAAGGTAAATGAGTTAAATGTGTTTGCGCAAACATATCTTAGGTTTGTATTTCCTAGGTTCAATACAAACTATCCAATACAAATTTATTCTGAAGGTCACAGAATTAAAATTCTGCAATAGAAGATTATCTAAAGAGTAAGATTTTTAGGAAATGGTCCTAAAGGTGAAGGAAAGAAACTTGATATTAATTCTGATTTTTAAAAGAAAATTAGCAAGACACACCAAATTCCATTTACCTGTGGTTTGATGGGAAAAATGTGCTAACTCAACAGGACAAGACTCTTTGGTTGACAAGCCAACATTCCAATATAAAATATATTTAGTTTTACATTCAAATGTTGACCATGATTCTCAAACAGAAGATACAGATATAGATTTTTAATACCTATGTCTGTATATATCACAGATGGCTTCAACTAAATTCAACTGTAACAAAAAAACTTCTTGGAAATTCTATCTTATATTGACCAAACAGGTACAGAATATTACACATTTTGAAAAATAAACACAGTTTAACTGTATCTTCCTTGCATTATTTTTACATGAACATTATTTGTATGCTCATTAAAACTGTCCTTCTTGTAATTAAATATAGAAACAGGAAAGGAAAGGGAATAAAGGACAGAAAAGTACTGGAAAACATACTGTTAATGAATGCAAACATTTGCCAACCAAAAGCAACAGAAAAAATTAGAAAAGTATCTTCTGTTTATTAATAACAATGTTTGCATGTGTGGAAAAAAATAAAAATGCATAGACGGTAGCATTTCACATGAGGGTTCCTTGAGTCGCCTGTGTGCCCAAAGAGAGAGGTTTTACCTGAAATAAGAAAGATGGGGACTGCTAAATCCTATCGTTAAAAAAGCTGTTTTTGCCTCTGTTTACTAAATTTATATATTTTAGATCTCTGCTTTACAATCCCATCACCATGCCATTTCCTTGCATATACACATATTTTCTTAAAGAAATTACTGATAGTATTATATAGACCTAGAACCAGAAATATATTTTGTAATGACGCACTGCTAAGGCATAAACTCACATAGTGATCCAGGAGACCAAAAACACATTTTGGAATCTGAGAATCTTAATATTGTTTCTAAATATTCATCCACACAATTTCTGTTTTGCACAGGTGAATACAGACACATCTTAAACTTACACGGTTTTAAAATTGCAATGTATAATGACAGTTCATATAGGGCTTTGTCTGTGTTGCACTTATCTCTTGGGACTAGTGGGATGATGGAAGAGAAAAAAGAAATATAGTCCATAATGCCAGACCATGAAAGATCTCTACTGGTATCTAACTGTGATACTACACATAGCATCAATTTACACCGGAGAGTTTCAGACTGTAATAGATCCTTTTGTGCTTCAGTTACCACCAACCAAGAATGTGATTAGTATAAGAAGACAAAATTGCCCACCAGGTTTGCTGTTCCTTTTGCAAATTTGGTCTATCCTTAATTTTGACAAATTGGGACATTATTTCCACTGAAGTTTCTGTTTATCCTGGAGAACAATTCAGTACCCCAGTAAGAAAATTCCTGTTGCTCTTAACTTGAATATTTCAAGGGATTGTTCCTTTACCACAAAACCAAGCAATCAGTTCCATTCCTGTGCATTCTTTTATTTTCTTAAAACTATTGTTCCATGAAGCTACCTTGTCAGGAAACTGGAAAATTGCCATCTTCATTTATATTACCTTAGATGTATTTGTAGTCTTACGATTATATCTCTTTTCATTCCCACAGGATAGGAGCAAAACGCTAGCTGTCTGAGGATACAGGAAATTGAAATTTTGTCACCTGCAGAGGACTAAAAGTGTTTGATTTTTTTTTCCCTTCAATGTTCAGAAAGAATCTCTTGTGCGTGAAAGAAAATTACCTTCCCTTCAGTAAGACACATCTGGAAATATTCTTAACTGTAGTCTTGCAGAATGACTAAGAAAGCTGATACCAATGTTTTTGTGATTTATTACAAGAATGCAGTGGAGTCTTTAAGGGATGTTTTCTTTTACTCAGCTATTTGCTTGGGAATCACGATGCAACTGATAGCCAGAAACAGAAATTTTTCTTCACTGAAGGGCATTTTTTCCGGATATCTATACACTGCATCAAAATGGAGTTGAAACCAAATAACCCAGTGGGCTCTTTGGACTTCCAGAAATGCCTTCTAGCTTGTTTTAAAAGCCAGATCGGCTACAAATTTTCTTCAAGTGGCCCACAGTAGAACTCTTATCATGTTATGCATCATATCTTCAACAGAAGATTTTCTGCCATCCCCTAAGATCTCATGCTGTGCAGGCAGAAAATGCAACTACAGCAGAGTAACCCAATTTGCCTTAGAATTGAGACTAATAGCAGAACCTATCTGTCTATTCTTGTCTTAAAGGCTTGTTAGACTCCCAATGGGGAGGAAAGTTTCCCTGCTGATAGAGTTGTAGCATATCAAAAATGAATCATGAGTACAAAGAAAGATAATTTTGTTCAATGAGACATTTCTTACTCCCTGGCTCAGGCGACAGCATTTCTGGCTAATTACCCAATTACCACTGATATAAGGTATGAGGAGAGAATTAAGGACATGAGGAAAGGGAACATGTAGAGCCACCAAGACTTGATAAGTGTTTTTATTTCAGCAATGTACCATTAGAACAGAGCACAGAAGAAAACAGTTATAACACATATCACGACATACTCTGTAATAAGATTATTACCAAATTTTATAGAGGATGTGACTGCAGACTTAGGAGATTTTAGAGACCAAAAATAATGTCAAAGTCTGAGTTAGAATTGAAAAAACAAGTACTCCAAAAGTTGACAGTATCATCCAATGAAAGACCTAAATAGAAATTGGAGTGAATTTAATGAGTAGTTTAAAATTTTATTCTTTTTTATATAATGGTATCATTTCTTAGATACACAGAGCAATTACCACCCTCCCCAACACAATGGTTTACTATTAGAAATCTTCACTTTAATTCATAATATAAGGCATTATCCAAAGGTAGCAACAAAACTATCATTGATTTTGATTGTTAAAATCCTCACACTAAAATTTCAGGATAAAGTAAAAGTAGGAAAATTGAGCCTTATATAACACTGAAGTAGGAAGGGAATTATGCACTCGAGCACAAGATAAAAAGGGAAAAAAAACACACTTGGTACATCACAGCTGTCTTCTATTACATATAATTATCCATTCTCAGACAGAGCTAGGGAACAAAAGCTTAGAAAGAACAATGGGTATGTAGATGTCAAAAGGTAATACTTCTCTTCAACTATGTACCCTTTTATTTATTTTTTTTTAAAGAAGTGTAGGTAGAACAAGAATAACCTGTATTATATTATATTTCTGTATTATAAACTTTGTTTTATTTTGCATGTTTGTGGAAAAGAATGTTTAAAATATTGATCAAGAATGAGTTTTGGCTATTGAACAGTAAGTTTTAAATTATTTCTTTTAGAGTAAAAAATGAAAAATTTATTTAAAATAAAGGAACACATTATTTATTCAAAATTTTAAAGTTGAAAATCAACTACAAATAAACATCATAGCTTTTTTTAAAAAAAAGAAACCTTTCTGTTTCAACAAATGATTAAATGAAACTGAAATTTAACTATCCAATTCAAATAATCTTTTTTTATCAAAGTTAAAATCTCAATAGTTTTAGAGTTAAGAATTTTTAATTCATTTGCCTTTGTCATTGTTCAACTTAACCCAGTAATTAACCCAACTTAACCCAATAATTAAACTTGTGTGTAATATTTCTGGGGTTGAATCTCTCCATTTAACCTAACATCTTTTGAGTGTGAGAAAAGTTTCAAAAATTTGTATTTAGCTTTCTACCCACAATTCATAAGCTTTAAGCAAGAAAGTTGGTGTTTCATGTCTGCAACACTTAACACAAGATAACAAGAAGTAACTTTAATATATAGGTCACCAACACTTGGTCACCCTTTCAAAGATTGAGATGCTTTCAGTAGCTGTTTAAAATAAGATGATACCATGGCAACTGAAAACAAAAAGAACTTTGTGTAAAATATGGATCGTTAATTTAAAGCACAAATCAACTTTATTTTTAATGGGTATTTTGTCGTTCACTGTATTCACAGCTTAGTTCGTATTTTCCATCTACACCAACTTTGTGTACCACCTTTGCTTTGGTTGGGGTTTGTTCACTTGATTTGCCTTTGTGGACCTGGTCAACTCCATCTACCTGCCTGCAAGTGACAGAGTACTGTAAGGAAAATTAGTTGGCAGTAAGTCCAGAGGCTGTTGATATTATTAAAAGTCTGTTCTCATGTTCAACGATGCCCTCAAGGTGCCAGACTCTCATTTTCAGTTCTGCTTATGTTTGCCATGTTTCTCCCTTGTGAGCAAATGATGACTCCTGCAGTTGCAAGCACCTCATTCTCATGCAGCAATAGCTTCAGAAGGACAGAAGCATTTAGGAGTAAAAGCCTTTCAAACCTTGCACTGCCTAACAGGGAAGAGATGATTCACATACAATGTCTTCCAAAGGACAGAAATGGGTAGGAATAAAAAGGCTTTCTTTTGTACTGTCCTACAGGGAGAAAATGTTTCCCAGGGGCACCAGGGCAAATTTCCTTTTGTAAACCTCTGGAGTCATGGCTGAGCCCTTCATCAATGACAGGGGGTAAAAAGATTGCCCAAACTGGCCAAACCAATTAGGACACATCCTCTCAGTCCAGGCACATGGCTTCCCAGATAACACCGAGATACTCTTAACAAGAAAAACCACTGGGTCTGGGAGAGGGAGAAGAGTCACAAGCAAGAGTGTCTACCAGTCTTGGGACCTAGGCCTCACTTACTAGCTACATGACATTGAGGAAGTCTCCTTTCCTTTCTAAACCTCAGTTTCCACACCTGTAAATAAGAATAAAAATAATAGCACATGCCTCATAAGATTATTTTAAAGGTTACATGACATACTACGTATAAAGCATGAGATATAATTCCTGGAATACAAAAAGCACTCGATAAGTACCATTTGTTGTTAGCTGTTTTGGTGCTATCACAGATATGAGACAGTGCATTGCCTATGTTAAGAAAAGCTGCATCTCCTTGCTTTCTTCTAAGAGTAGCCTTCTGAAAGGGAAAAAAAAGTCATATAAAGATATGGGTGCCCATGTGAGTGTTAAGTGTTTGGAGAAGGAGAGAAGGACTCCCATAGGAAATTCATGGCATCTATCTATGCCATAGGAAAGTTGTGACATTAGATATGATTCCAAACACCTGAACGTTAATGATTAAGAAGGTTTGTGTTTTTAATGTCAGTTTTATTTTTATTATGTAATGTAAAATACACTGAACTTTAGATTTTCATCTTTTCTTATAACTTATTAAATCCCTTTTAAGAAAAAAAAGTTTTCCAACTCCTTGGCTTTAATTTCATATGGCAACACTTGATTTCACTAAAATATGATTTTTTTCATCCACAGTACTATTATTTCAACAAAGTTATATAATTTTCACTATACATCTGATTTTTTTTAAGTTGCTACTTTTGCACTATTTTCCTCCTCTCTATTAGTGAGTCTTGGTTTTTCTAATTTTATTTTTACAATGTGTGAAAAGAAAGCAAGTTAACTTTGGGAATCTATGCTTCTTCCATAAAGCTAGGCATTAGAAAAAGATATTATTTGTGTTATATGCTTTTACAGCAAAAAGGAATTTGTAAATCTAAGGTTTTTGTTTTTAAAAAAGTCACTACTTAAAAATTTGAGTCTGAAACAGATCTACTTAAGAAATTCTACATCCAACTATCAGAAAGTGGAATGAATCCATCTGTCGCCATAATATCCTGTTCCTGGTGCTCAGTTGTATAAAAAACAGGACAAAAATAAAAGAAAACCATCTTCTTTTGCTTTAAACTCATGACCTATCAATTATGGACCCAAGAGCTTTTCTTTGTCACTTGCTATGTGATCAACAATATGAGACTTAAGACTGAGTCTGGGTCTCCCCAGATCATATTTATTGCAACTATTTTATAAGATGTGAGCATAAGCTGCCTTACATTTCATTGCCTTCTGAGACTTGTGACTACATATATGCTAGCCTAGGGAATTTTTGGACTTTTAACAAATACTCTTTTCTGTGACGCCTTGTCCGGATCAATCCCCTCTCCTCCTCCTCACCGCTTTCCCCACCAAACCTGACTGATGTTACAGTAAGTTGACCCACTCCGGGGGGAACACAGACAACCTTCCCAGAACAGCCTGTGCGCTTTGATAAGGAATTGACTCCAAACTATGCTGAGTTTGGGGGAAGGCACAATGTCTGGTTTGATAAATCTTGTCTGGACTTTCCAACTCTGCTCTTGTTTCAACTTCCCCTGCTGCAATCTGAATCTATTCTGGAATCCTAGAAGACTGCAAAAGGACAAAAGAAATTTCTTTTATTGTTATAAGGTTTATGACCTTGCATTTGATGTTCGACAGTTGAGAAGGATTATTTTCTTTTTCTAACAATCAGTGACTGCGTTTGAGACCCCAACATTATATTAAACAAACACACTGAAGGACAAATTCTGCTTAGTTAGAAACCCAAAATGAAATACAACATTTGGGGCTGGTAGTGGGGGAGTGTCTGGGCATCTTAAAGCAGGCTAGTTTCCAGGTTGTAACACTCACATTACCAGAGAGCTCCCCAGACAAATCAGGGCATTTGTCCTCCCAGAAGTCTTGTTTAATTCAATAGCCCAAGTATGAGAGTTTTGGAAATTCCCATGATACTGATAATTCCACAAATACTGTTTTTCACTTCAGAAACTCTTAAGTGAAGAAGGATTTAAAATCCGAAGTATTGAGGACGATTTCGAGAGAATGTGTCATTATAAAATTTACAAATTTTATTTTAGGATTCATTTTAAAATTAGGAAACATAACATTGAAAATGTTCACTTCCCAACTCAGGAGAAAGGGATCCTGTTTAATGGAAGAGCAGGAAAAAGTCTGCTTTTTGGATTGGATAAGACTCACCCAATAACGTTCTTTTCTTCTATGGGATAAATGTTAAGAACACTAATATCCTATTATATTTACTTAAAATTCTTTCCCCTCCCCAAAACAATCTAAGGGGAAATACTGAAAACTCATCTTTCTACATTAAAGGGCTATGTTTAAGTTCCTCAATCAGTCAGCCTCTGTCTCTTTCCTCCCCTTCCTCCCTCTTTAGCTCTCCAAAGGAACTCAGGTAGCTCTGTCAGTCGAAACGGGATTTATTCTGCCACTGTACTTAGATCTCCCTCTGGAGATATCCAATTTTGCCCTATCTCTTCCTTCCAAAGGAAAATAGACGAGCTGGCTAAACTGTTAGATCTTACTTCTGGATTCTCCACAGATTTCTGGCCATGAATTGAAACCCTAGCTTAGACAACATCAAAGGCCTGAATTCCAATTTTTTCCCAGAGTGACAGTCTAATACGCAAGTGTTTTATTACTTGTCATGTGCTTGGGACTAAGGAAATTTCTTTTTACACATGAGTAAATTAAAAATGGGATACAATCTGGAAAATATTTCTTAATAAAAGATATTTCTAATATTTGAGTCATGTAAGGGGTCCAGTATAAAATTAAGCTAAAGGAATATTTCTTCAAAAATTTAAACTTATTATCATGTACATTCCTGAGAAAAGATTAAGGTACTTTTAATAAATGCTTTCCAGGGAGAAAAGTTGAAGGGTTAATAAATACCCTTTTTTGTGTGTTCATTTGTTTCCAGGTGATTTCTGTGGGCCATACCTTATGCTAGATACTTTATATTTCAATGATCTCACTTAATATATACATCAACACTGTGACTAATATAAATATTTTTACTTCAGTTTTGTTGATAAGGAAACTAAGCCTTTGGCAATCAAGTGACTTAGCTAAGGTACTATAGCTTGCATTCAAGCCCAATTTGTTTGTCTCTGTAACCCATACTCCATTTGCCCCTTTGGAAATGTAGAGAGGGAATATTCTTGAGGATATATGACTTCCACTACTAACTTCACAGTACTAGCAGTAGGGATAAGCTCAGCTTTCAAAGGAATGTTCTAAAGGAAACATGAGTTAAAATATTAAATCAGATTAGGTATTAAAATATATTCAATCACAGTATCAACTTGCAGCACTTTTAAGACAAATTACTTATATCTCCTATGAATATAAAGTTAGTAATTACCTAGCACACAGTAGGCACTAAATAAATGTTTACTGGGTCATTGTTTATTAAAATACATTTGTTTCTCAGTAATTCACTATATACTATCCATAAAACTCTGTGATGTGAAAGATAGGGAGTAAAAGAATTATCTCTCAAATTTATAAGCCTTTAATACTTTTTGAAAGCCAGCTTAAGACTAACTTTAAAATATTATGTCATACATTTCTCCAAAGAGGACGTACAGATGGCCGACAAGCACATGAAAAGCTGCTCAACATCACTAATTATTAGAAAAATGCAAATCAAAACTACAATGAGGTATCACCTCACTCCAGTCAGAATGGCCATCATCAGAAAATCTACAAACAACAAATGCTGGAGAGGGTGTGGAGAACCCCCTTGCACTGTTGGTGGGAATGTAAACTGATACAGTCACTATGGAGAACAGTATGGAGGTTCCTTAAAAAACTAAAAATAGAATTACCATATGACCCAGCAATCCCACTACTGGGCATATACCCTAAAAAAACCATAATTCAAAAAGACACATGCACCCCAATGTTCATTGCAGCACTATTTACAATAGCCAGGTCATGGAAGCAACCTAAGTGTCCATCGACAGACGAATGGAAAAAGAAGATGTGGTACATATATACAATGGAATATTACTCAGCCATAAAAAGGAACGAAATTGGGTCATCTGTAGAGACATGGATGGACCTAGAGACTGTCATACAGAGTGAAGTAAGTCAGAAAGAGAAAAACAAATATCGCATATTAACTCATATATGTGGAACCTAGAAAAATGGTACAGATGAACCGGTTTGCAGGGCAGAAATTGAGACACAGATGTAGAGAACGAACGTATGGACACCAAACGGGGAAAGCGGGGTGGTGGGGGAGGGGGGGAACGAGTGGTGGTGGGATGAATTGGGAGATTGGAATTGACATGTACTGACATGTATACTGATGTGTATAAAATGGATGACTAACAAGAACCTGCTGTATAAAAAAATAAATAAAATAAAATTCAAAAAAATTAATTAATTAAATTTAAAAAAACCTACAATGAAATACCAGTGCACACTAACCAGTATGGCTAACACAGACAATACAAGTAATGATGTGGAGCAACCAGAACTCACACATTGCTATTAGAAAGGTAAACAGAAAAAAAAAAAAAAATTACGTCATAAAACTATTTCATAATTTGCATTATAATACATATGTAATATATACTTAGTAAGAAAATTAGCATTTGGCTTTCAAATACTCATGTTATCCACATAACATATGTATCATAATAATATATAATATGCAGTTATAATACGAGGTATTAACAGCTAATACTTTAAGGCTAAGAGTAAGGGGCAAAGAAGTCTTTGAAAAACCTATGCCATATATTTTCAAGTATTCAATATTTCCTTGAAATATTTGTTTGTTTTCTCTTTATTACTAATCATAATATATGATAAAGCTCAAAAAACATTTAATTAGTAAAAACTGAAGTGTAGAGTTTCATAATATAAGAAATTTAATTATTTTTACTATTAGACAGCATCAACCATATTAAGTGATTCTATCATATGATAAAAATTTCAGCTAAAATTCAAAAACTACACTGTCTCAAATTATTTTTACTTTAACAATATGAACTAGTGTTACTTCAACAGTAGTTACCTCAAACTAAATACCTCTATTCCACTGAAATTTACCTAAGATCCAAAGAAATAAATCTACACCCACCTGCTATACTTCAGAATGAACAAATCATTGGCTTTAATAATAGATTAGAGCTTCACCATATATTAAACAATAGGAATTTAAAATGTATGAAGTGTACAGAACTGCACTGAAGTGCTAAAACAAGGCATCATATACCTCCAGAAAAGTCATGGGAAAATGAGAATATGAAAACAATTACACTTCAGAGTTTTAAAATGATGCCAAATGATCTTGGCAGCAATTTTAGTTATTATGAAGCGATTCGTTTAAATAATAAATGGATTAGGAATGATTAAGAGAAAAAAGGAAAGTCGCAAGAAATCTGTGTCGGTTCATTGAAAATAAGTCATGCTACCTTCCAGGCTTTCTGGCCTGGTTGATCAGGAAAATGTGACGGAAATCAAACGACATGAGATTTTTTGTGAAAAATACTGGGACAGAAAATTAGTAAGCTTAAAAGCAAAGGTAGGGGCTTCCCTGGTGGTGTAGTGGTTGAGAGTCCACCTGCCAATGCAGAAGACATGGGTTCGAGTCCTGGTCCAGGAAGATCCCACGTGCTGTGGAGCAACTGGGCCCGTGCGCCACAACTACTGAACCTGTGCTCTTAACTAGAGGAAGCTCACGCGCAGCAACGAAGACCCAGTGCAGCCAAAAATAAACAAATAAATAAATAAATCTTATAAAAGAAAAAGCTTTTTTTAAAAAAAAAACCAAAGGTAAACTAAACACAATTAAAATAAAGAAATAAATCATAAGAGCCCTGGGATTGTGAAGTCATATAAATGACATACATAACGGTAAATTGAAAAAAATTAAATCTAATAGCTAAAGTGACTTGATTTCACTGATTACTAACTTACAATAAAGCTAGGATAGAAAAAAAATCAAAATGCATGCATTCAGAGGAGCTTATGGATATATTTGCAAAATGTTCACCGGTCCAAAGACACTAAAGAAAGGGGTATGTTACCAATTGAAAAATTATCAGAATCCAGGCCAAGTATTCTGGCAGTCTCCAAACATCTGAACATTTAGACAATTTGGTTTTAGGAAGACAAAATGTTACAGAGAGAATCGTGAAAATCTGTCCCACATGGAGATTGAAAGAGGAGTCAAAGTGAAAAAATATCAAGCTTTTACCTGTCAAATGTTAGGAATTAACAACTCAGAGGAGAAAGAGAAGCTATTAATAAATGCTTCACATATACAACCTTTGCAATTTAAACTTCACTTTTCTTTAGTGACAGATTTTGTTACATGAAATCAATCACTATTTACCAAAAGAACAATATATGAACATATTAAATATAGACCAGAGCATAGTTAATGAAGATTACCAAGAAAGAATTCAGTTTTGACATCTAAGACTTATTCACTTTCTAAGTACAGTAAAATGACTAGAGAGCACTAAGTGCCAGGAATGAAAAGGAAAGGTTAATCAAAATTGAGTAATCAAGACACTAAAAGATAGTAACAAATTCCAAAAATGAAAGATGTTATATCTTGAGAGTACAAAACTCACTTGTTTCCATTTTTGAAAAGCTTAATCTAGTAAGTTACATAGTGAAACATGCAAAGTTTTCAATAATAAAGATATATTTTATCTCATTTAAAGTAGGTCCATAGAGTAACCACATATAAAATAGTCCAAGGAGTCAAACACAAATCTACTTGTAGAAATAAAAGCTAAAGTTTATCCATAATTATATCTTATTCTTATGAGGACTAAATTACCTGATTACACTATAGGGTTTGCTGTGCTTATTCAGATTGTTATACAGTCTATTGATAAGTACAAGGAAGTATGTGTCAGTAGGCATAAGAGTGGTAGTAAGGAAACTAGCATTGACTTACAAGCACTTGTGTTACACACATAATGTATTCCAACTTATATAATCAATGGTTGGTTGGAATAATACGCTCATTTGATCCAATGTGGGAAAAATCAAAACCATATATTAGAAAGCATGTGAAAATTACATATTTAAAAAGAATAGAAACTCAAGATACTCTGAAGTAAGCCAATCACTAATACAAATGTCTCATTACCTCCTTTCAAGATCAATATAAGAAACATGGAAAAGAACGTACTAGAGTGTAATTTTAAAGCTTTTAAAGCTTTAAAAGCTCTGCTAGGTTACACTTAAAATATTTTGGTCAAACCAGAGTAATAGATACTTGAAGACTCTGAACCAAAGAAGTATCTTTAAAATCCCATCACTTTTTTGTTTTCTATTTGAACTAAAGAGAAACTTTATTTATAGCATATATAATATCATTTGGATCCACTTGGTGTGAGTACATCACTTTATAAATTCCACTTAATTCAGTTACATAGTGTCAATTCCAACCCCTGTGCCTTCAATAGGATGAAAGCTCCATGAGGGCAAGAAATTTCATCAAACTGGTTCACTGCTGGACCCAAGGGCCTACAACAATGTCTGGCAAATAGTAGCCACTAAATATAATTTACTGAATAAATGAATGCAAATGATAAACACGAAAGTAACTGATGGTACTGACATTTTATAACACCTTGATAATTTGTGATATGCCTATATTCTATACATTTTACAGTAGAATAAGTATAAAAGAACAGAGGAAATAATTTCTTATGGAGAACTTTAAGAACTCTAAGAATACATCTATTGAGAACGAGAAATATTAATGTAAAACTAAAATTTCCATGTGAAAAAAATGATAAAGTCAATAGAATAACAATATAAATTCAGTAAAAACTGTGCTATGCATTAGAAGAATGCACTGATTTGAAATACTAAAAAGCATGAAAACATCATAATAATGAATCTAAATAAAAGAAAAATTACACAGCATATTTTTAGGCTAAATTTGAAAAAGAAAAAAATGCATATTCAAATATTTCATTAAGGGCTCAGGAAAAATAATTCTGATATATTATAAAAAATAGTTTAAGATCTACTTTTTAAGATAATTTAAAGTAAAATGAGCATTCTTGCACACTTCTAACTAGATTCTTAATTTCAGTGTCCCTCAGACCAATCCTAAATGATATCTGTTAACAGAATTAAAAACTGTTTTTGAATACAAAGTAAAGCTACCTGCTTTTCTTTCATAGAATGGAATATTATGCAACCTTTAAAAGTGATGTATTCACTGAGAAACATCTAATTTGTACCATGTTTTAAAAAAAAAAAAGGTAGACATAGGGTGTATTAAAAAGGTAAAATTTGCATAAATTTATCTGAATACTTTTTGAATCTTGTAACAGATTGAAAAATTTACATCTATTCAAAACTAAGAAGTGCATTTCGATGAGGATCTCCTATATCGTACAGGCTTCTGGCTTCAGACAGACTCCTGAATCACATACCTGCTGAATCACACGTTTCCTGTGTCTATCCTGACACCACTTTACTAACTTTCACTACAGATTTTTTTTATTCAGGGCTATTAGTCTCAATGAAAACTGTTTTATTACTTTAGGAATGTTCTTGTTTGAAACACCAAGAAGCAAACAATACTTTAATGTTGAGCAATCTAGGCCTAGTCACAATCCAAACAATTTACTCCCAAATCCATTCTCCAGCTCAGGATTCAAACCAAAGCCTCAGCAAAACTCCAATGTCTAAATGCCGTGAACCTTGGAAAATACCAGTAAGCTGTGAAATGTGTAATTTCAGATTACTGCATAGTGGACACCTGTATTTTAAACTGCTTGGGAAATAAGCAGCCAAAATAAAACGGACAAATTGCTTTCTCAATGGTAAAAGAGTAACAGTATTAGACTTAAGCTAAATAGACTATATGAAGCTAAATTTTACTGATCACTCATTCACCTATCTTTCTATCAACTCACATATTTATTTTCAAAAGCCTCAAAGAATGCAGCAGAAAATGCATGTGTTGCTCTGTAGAGCTAATGTTGATTATTACCTTTTACTATCCAGGCAAAAAATACTTGCTTTCCTACATAATATGCAAATGACAAAGAGATAAAGAACTTATAATTACAAAACAAAAATTTTAAAGCTGGAAGTTGGCCATTTTTTAGTGGAAGTTATCTTTTAAATATGGGGAACATTGAGTCAGTGTATTAGCATCATAAGATTGCTGCTCTTATTTAAAACTGTTCATTGTCTTGCCCTATGGTTGTTCACTCTTCCCTTAATTCACTGTGCTCTGCTATCCTTCTGCCAAAAACATTTTAAACGAAACTAAATAGCATGTGCAACAAATTTCCTCTGTTATGTTAAGTCGGCCTCAATAAAAGTTATTAAAGACTGCAACAAAAGAATTACAGGGCAGGACAGAAAACTTATGAGAAAAATTCTCATTGTCCCCAACAAAATACCCCAACATTTTAAATGGCATTTACTTGATCTGTATTGGCACATGTGTGGCAGGTAGGGTGTATGAGTCTACACGTACATCATGCCTACAAGCTGGCTGGCTAAAATGGCATCATCTATTTATATAAATTTCACATACCTTTCCACCCATGGTCTGACCTAGATAGGAGGTTAGGCAAATATAAGCAAAACTTACGTAGCATTTTTTTTATCTTATAAAAATTCATGAACATCATTACCACATGCTTTCATTCATTAAAAAAAAAACACCTAAATACCATCTGTGCACGATAGTCTAATTAGGGGATTAGAATCACTGACACTTTGCTGGCTCACATGTTCAAGCACATGCCCCCTTGACCATCTCAGGAAAGAAAATAAAAAAGAACAATAAAAACGTAGTCAGAGGCATCCGTTGGATTCAGCTTTGGCTACTAGAGTTAACTAACCCCACAGAATTTAGCTGTCTAGCACTCCCTTTGGAAATGGACTCTTTTTTTTTTTTTTTCCCTTGATGTGCATGCCTGCCCCAGCGCAAGCCTTAGGATAAACTTGGCATCATATGAATCAGGTTTTAATAAGTTCAAACAACATTTTACAGAAGACTGGTATTTACAGTCTGCCACATACTATAGGGACCCACTTGGTACCCCAAATACTATAGGGACAAATTTTTCTGGACTTGGTACCCACAATAGAAAATTCAAATGATAATACTAAATTGTTCTGAAAGAAAATTAGCGAACTATAGTCATTACTCAGGAGTGATGTGTAATATATACATGACCCATTACAATATGTATAATAGAACTTGTAATACTTATTCAAACTTCATGATAATTTTAGGGTCCATGAATTATAGAAGCTGAATTGATAAAATGAGTTCATATAGAAAAGTCAAGACACATCATATTTATTTTCAGTTAGGACTACTCTTCTTCCTTATCCTAAATTCTAGTAAAATTATTGCACTAGAAGCATTTTAAACTATAAAGATCATGCAGTCTAATTTGATGTAAATCCTTCCAGCCCTACCAGCTAGGATCAGAAGACTGAATCCTACACAGCTATTTAAGATGTCAACAATTAAATACATTCTGCAAAAAATAAAAAATAAAAGAGCAGTGAAATTGTGTTGTTTTTCATAACCAGAAAAAAATGTGCACTCTGTAGAATAAAAGGGTTTTCACCTTAGAAAATGCAGGTGGTGGATAAGCAGAAACCCATCATCACGTGTAGAAAAGGGTACCTTTGTGTCCTCTCCATATAGCACAAGGTAAAAAGAAAATAAAAATATGGAAAAAAAATAATAATTGAAAGAAAGGAGTGAGTCAGTGAAGCCGCATAAATTGTTACAAACACAAATTTTTTAACATTGAAAGTAAAGTGCAACATCAACAAAAATGCAAATTAAGTGGCACCATCCCAAGGCCACTGCTCTTTCGACCATCATAGTACCTTGAGACTCAAATTTTTATCAATTTTCTATTTCTAGTCCAGTCACAGCGCTCCATTACAGGAGTGACCAGTCTGCTAAAGAGTAGCTATTTATGCCTTGGTTTCATAAGATAGATCCATGTCCAGCTGGAAATAAGTTCAGGCATTTTCAGCCCAAACCAGCTATATAACTAGGTCTCTTCAAGTAAAATTAGGTCTACACAGATTCTTCACATTCAGATCCAAAGAGAAAAAAAGCCCCCGTTTAAATATAGCTTATAAAATCTGGAATTATATGCTATTCTTTCAGTGGTCAGACTCTGCTAGTTATTGACTAGGGTATTCTCTTTGGATTGTGGAGGCCATTTCTTATGAATATTGGCTGCTGCAACAATTTCATATTGTCAACAGATGCTGGGATGCTGCTTATTCAGCTCAGGAGTGGTTGCCAGTGGCAGCTCATTGCTTCAGGCTGAAGCAAATTAATCCCAGCAGAGATGAGTTTTATTTGTTTCTCTAATAGTGGGAAGAAATATTGATGAGAGAATTCTGAGCTGTGCTAAGACAAGAGGCAGCTGGAGATTTCACCAACTCACTTTAGCATCTCCAAGTTGGAGGGCATGTATGGTAGGGAGCCCCTCTCAGGCTGTGTTACCCGTAGGGCGTCTAAGCTCCTCTTTCCACAACAAACACACAGCTCTTTGTTCTCCCTCTATTTACAGTGAAAAGCATTAGCCTCGTGTATGAATGTATTTATGTCTGGCAATAAAATATTTTGAAGAAAATAATTTAAACGCCACTAAAAATTGTAAACAGCAAGAACTAAAAGCATTTTTCTTTCACTGAATTTTGTAAAGTATATTATTTTCAGACACTCAGCATAAGTACTCTGTTTTCCTGAATTTAACTGTGATGAGTTAATTTTTTAAACTGAAGACACTATTTTCCATATTTTTCTCTTACTTTCTGTTGAGAATCCTTCCTCCCCAGGAATAAAAACTGGCAGATTTTACTAACAACTGCATCAGAGTCAGGCCCCTAAATACTTTCCAGTCGTTTAAATAGAAATTCCTTTTAAATCAGCTTAGGGGCCTCCAATAAGAGTACAGTTATTCAATTTTTTAGTGAGTTACCAATTTAATAGACTTTTAATGGGCGTGGTATTAATAGATCAAATGGAAATAAAATAAACACACAAACAGGTTATGGATTTTAACTCTTTATTGTTAGATGAATAGTAAATAAGTAACACGTTAATACGGGTAAATTTTATGGTGTTAGATTTGACGTTTATGTGCATTTCAGCCTTGTTTTTCTATCTCTTTAAAAACTAATGGTAAGTGAAAAAGGGAATTTTAGGCATTTTTTTTTATCCTTGATCTTAGAGTTACTGTCCTCTAAATATTATAGTTTACATTTAGGGCAAGGTTTTTAATTTAAAGATGTTATAGAAATGACTACATTTGGAGAAAGTGTGTGTTGTAACAATGGTCAATGGAATCTAGCATGAGCCCTAAGTATTACGCTCAATTTCCTGATTTGTAAAGGTAAAAAGCGTGCAGAAATTGATATGTGAAAAAGGTCCCTGGCAAAACTAAAAACTAGTAAATAATTTTTGACTAAAACAATGAAAGTTGAATCACATATTCATCTGCTTTACAAACAAAGACCATGTGAACATCCTACATGTTCAAAACACCATTGTGTCCTTCCTTCCCTTATGTTTCTGTTCTCATCTTCAAGATCTCACCCTTTCTTACTTCAAAATATAACAAGCTGTTTTGAGCTGACATTTCAAGCATACGGCCATCATGGTGAAATATCTTCCAAATGTTTCTTCTTCGCTGCATCTTTCTCTCACCTCAGGAAATGCACACACTATCTTCTCTCCATGTTTCTCAACATCTACTCCCCAACTGTCTATCTATGTCCTCAGGTCTTCTCCCTCCATTTTTTTCCTCCCCTCCCTCACTGTCCCTTTATCCATCACTTCATCTGTTTAATTCATTCATTTACTTTTGTCAAAAATGTGGAGAAAATATCTCTCAGTCTCTCTATTCTATGAGGTAACCCCTCTGTTTTCCTCACCCCTTCTCTCTCCTGTTCTTCTCCACAGTAAAAAAAAAAAACAAAACTGAAATAAGCAGTTGTGCTCAGTTCCAATAATTTTTTTTCTTGGCCATTTGTGCTCAAGTTTTAAATTTTATACTTTCTGTTGCTCAAAAAAGTACCTAAGTGGCATGATGGGATTCAGTATACCGAGAAAATGTAATAATATTTTGCCATGACTTCTAGGTGTTCTCTTACAGCAACAATCACTGCCGTGATTACAACTGTTTACCTTCAATCATAAGATATTTAAATGATTACAATTTTCTGTCCTATTCTATTGCATTGTTGATGATTTGTTATTATACAGTAAATTTAGCGACAGCATATGCTTTTGGGGGTTTACTCAAGAGTCCAGCCACCATTTAAAACTCTCTCCCATCTAATGCCTGAAGTTTCTTAGATTAACAGCTTTTAGATCTGGAAAAGACTTCAGAGTAGAACCTTTTTATTTTATGAATGAGGGTTTGAAACCCAAAGAGTAGACTGTTTGGCCCAATGTTTCACAGCAAAGCTAGAACAAGGAGATGGCTCTACACGTGTAAAGTCATAGAGCCTGACTGTACTGGGTAGTTTAGGATTGCAGGAAGAAGGAGCGAGAAGAATGAAGATAAAAAAGAAGGTGAGAGTTATATCATGAAGGACCATTCCTTTATACAACTGTCACATGGTAACTGCTCAATACATATTTTATTAATGAACACCTAGATGCCAAGCAAAGGAACATAAGTTGTATTATACATCTGATGGGCAATCACTGTAGGATTCTGCTATAGGAAATGGTGATAACAGGCCTGTATTTTGGAAATCAGTTATTATAAGCAATGTAGTAGAAGATGGATTTCTGTAACATGGTACTAAAAGCAAGAAAGCCAGTTGAGAAAATGCAGTAGTTCAGATAAGAAATGATAAAGTCCTGGATTAAAATATTGCCAGGGAGAAAAAGAAGGAAGATTGTGTGTGTGTGTGTGCGTGTGTGTGTTCCTTCTGTAGGTGCCCCTCATGAAAAATTCTGAGCATTCTCAAAAATGCTTCTCATAAAAAAGAAAAAAAAAAAAAACAAGTTCTGCAAATCCCATTTGCCAAGGTGAGGATTTTCCATCTATGAAAACCTAAGTAATGAAATAATTATATTGATAAAGTAATGATAATGACAACAGTGACACTTGACACATTAGGAATATACATATGCCAGGCAATATTCTAAATGTTTCACTCATTTAATCCTTGCAGCAATTTTATGATCTATGGACTATTATTACTCTATTTTATAGATTACTAAAATGAGAAATGGAGAGGTTTACTCACATGCTCACTATTAAACACCTACAAAGAGGTGGAGACTGAATTTGAAATTTGTCATTCTAACCATAGGTCCTGTACTGACTCTATATTTTTAGAAAAATAATGATCATATAACCCTGCCCATTTTGCAGATCAATAAAGTAAAATGTCATGTTCAAGGCCATACTACTGATAGCAAAAGTGTGTGTACGTATATATGCGTTTTTACACTTTAAGTAACTCAATATCCATTTAATGAATAATATTACCTGGATATAAACACGTTCATATATTTGATACACAAGATTTTTTCTCTTGGTTTTGCTTAAAAAAATTTCAGATATTTATGTCAAATATTTAATCAGTAATGCTTTTTCTAAAATGAGAAGTTAACCCTTACTAATCAGAATTGTAGAAATTTAGCATATATATCTTTTAGAAGGGAAAGAAAGAAATAAAAAGTAAGTTGACTGTAAGAACAATACTTAGACTATAAGCCTCTTTATCCCAAGTTCATATGTTGCTAACAAAGTCAATCAATCATAAAAAATTTGCACTATGAAACATGTAAGTTGTATCTGTTACCAGAGTAAAGAAAGAAATTGCCTTTCAAAAACCACTCATTCAATAAAGTTATGATTGCTTTATATAAACTTTGTGGGGAGAAAGGAAAGGCAAAGATTGAGAGGACCTCCAAGGAGCTTCTATTTATTGATCTGCGTACGGGTTATTTGGACAGGTATGTTTAAACCAAGTAGTGATGGGCCTTGCATGCTAACACAGGAGCGTTCTGCTTGGTTTGCTTTTATCCTATAATTACATGGTAAACATAAATATTAGGCTCACCTGGTTCCTTGAGATCTGAATAAGATCAGTACAAACCTCCCTTCCAAAAGCTTGGCAGTTCAAATACCTTCTCAAGCTTTATGCCAAATCACTGAAAGCTGCTTCTGTAGCTGGGATCTGTTTCACACTGCACTACCAAACGTGAAACCGAGGCTCTTCCCAGGTTTGCACATGACTCCACCCTCAACCAAAAAATCCTCTCCAGAAAGCATTTGTGACTTGAGTCCTCTCGTCTAAAGAGTGGGAAGATCATGAGGAGATAGAGTTGCACACATGTGTTCACCATTAGATACTGTATTTTGTAAAATGTTGCCTCACAACAAAGGGAATTTGGGGCCAGAGGAATTCTTTCCTGTCCGTCCTTTTTAGAATGCAGTTTTGATCAGCTAAATGTTTTTTTAACAAAATAAACCACCAAAAAACTGTTTCTCTGGGTAATGTATATTTGATTAATCACAATGTCCCTTTCTCTGAGATTAAAATTTTAAAAATTAATGTTAACAATTTATTACTGGTAAGTCATTGATTTACAAAATGGGAATTTTTATAGGTGTGTGGCTTTTTAATATCTAGTCTGATCATGGCTGAAATTTTTAAACTATGGTATGTACTACAACAAACCAGCAATTGCGAGCCTTCTGTGGTAACAGATTTGAAGTATCGAATGATAATATTCTTAAAACAAGTCTTATTTCCAATATTCCTTTTCTTGCTCAAAAATAACACACCATTTTTAGAATGTAAGTCCAGTTAAAATTAAGTAACCATTTCAATGCTAAAGTGAACACTGTCAGAAAACAAACAAGGGTATAGAAGTCCTTTTTCTACCTTGAAACAGTAGTTCTTTACATTTCCGAAGGCCCTCTGGGTTGCTTTCTTGTCTTGACTTCAAAGAGATATATAAGCTTAGATCAATTTTGCAGTGGCATACAGCATGATGAGAAACGAGCCTGGCTCTGTTTCAGGTCATGGTGAGCCAACCTCCAAAAATGCTAAAAAGTGTACAATTTTTAGAAGAATTCCCTTTATTGGTGCCATAAGATGGCTAGCTATTACATTAAGATTGACTTAAGACCCATGAGTCATTTGAAAAAATAACTGTTCACCCACTGGTTTGATGTTTCTTATGTGTCATATTTGATATAACCAGAATGTAAACAATGGGTCCTTAAAAAGTACAATACTACCATCTCCTTTATGACAAGATGATGCAAAAGATACCTTCTGAACAAAGATACCCCTTCTCAAAGGCAGTGTTGGAGCATATAGTTATAGATAACAGAGGGAAGATTTCTAAAAAAAAAAAATGACTTGAGTAGATGCTGCAATTTCAAGAGTTAAACTATTAGGAACTTTTAGAAGTGATCATATATGAATTCAATATGAAAGTAAAGTGTGTTAATACTGCTAGCATGAAGTAAAATAGTGTTTTTGCTTTCCTTGTTCTATATTTACATTAAGCATTTTTTCAAAATATGCCAGTTTGTGTTTATTTCATAAATTTCAAAAAGAATTAAAGATGAGCCAGGACAGCACATTTTTCCACATATGCTGGAGAAGCATATTAGGGGAATGCTAGAGGCTCTAACATTCTTTTTTTCCAAATTAAATTACATTTCCAAGTTTACTGTACACAGGACCCTAAAATTAAATGAAATCCACCAACTTGACTTCTTTAGAGAGCCATGACTAGAAAGAAAGCACACATGTGCATGGGGGTACATACACACAAACATGATTCTAATTAGGGTGTACATAGTCTTCTAGTGATTGATGCACACATGATGTTTCTTCCTAGTCAGGCAGAAATGTTACAAGTCAGCAATTTGGCGGGAACAGAGACTACCATGTATGTTGCCAGTTGGGCAGCCTGACAATATGGGGTTTTGATTCCTGCTTGGGAACTGTGTGTTCATAACAGCATAAGCCTCATTTGGATTGAGGGAACATAGAAAATAACTCCAAGGAAAAAGAGGATGGGGAAAGTCAGTAAAAAGGGATATATTTAGAAATGCGCAAAGCTTAAAAATTAACAATTACAATATAGGTTCTAAAAGAAACTGGATTGGAAGAAATAAGATTTTTAATAAAAATACAACTTTCCAAGCTAATGAGACTAAAACATTACTCACTTGTTCTTGCTCTTCCTTCTTTCTGACGGGCTCCCCCAGTAATGTCAAATTTCACTTAACTATCACCCTCTCAGTGAGCTCTCCCATAACCATCCGAAACTGAAGCCTTCCTATCCCCAGTGCACTCCTTGTATCCCATTGATTCCTTTATTTTTCTCCATAGCACTATCACCATCTAACATACCATATATTTTACTTATTTTCCTAATGTCATCTCTCCCCACTAGAATATAAGATCTAGAAGAGCAGGAATGTTTTCAATTTTGTTCATGGCTGTATCTCCATGACGCAGAAAAATTTTTGAACAGACTAGGTGTTTCATAACAATTTGTAAATAAACAAAGAATTCCCATTAGTGAAATTAGTACATTGAAGAACAGCAGCAGAATGTTTTGTTGTCCATAAAGACATATTCTGAACTTATTTTTTCAGTTTTAATTTTAATTATCAGGATACTTTATGTGTTGATTACATTTATATTAAACTTTTTTCTGTGCAATCTAAATAATTGGTTTAATAGGTTTCTTCCATTCATTTTTATATGTTCCACCCTGAGAAATAAAATGTTATAAAACATGAATATTAGAAGAAATAAAGGTGGGAACAGGTTGAGATAATTATAACAAATGAGTCAAAAATATGTGATTACAATTGCAGTTTCAGTAATAGCTCAGTAGCTTAAATTAAACTAAACCACCCACAGATAACTATTATATACTCTGGACAAAATATAAAGAACAACTCTTTGAAAGCACTGGAGAGTGACTAAAAACAGGCATAAAATTGAAAGGATTAAACCTTGAGAAAAGGAAACTGCATTGGGAATTAATGTGGGGAAATACACATTAATACAGCTTCTTTACCGAAGGCACTCCCCAGGCCATGCAAAAGCAATGAGTTAGATCTCAATCATAGAACTCAAGCAGAAAGCCACAGTTTTACTGGCCTGAGATGTAAGAGAATGGAGCTCAGAACTGCCAGAGTGGCTAGAAGTAGCTAAAAAAAAAAATCCAGAAATGAGACAGTCACATATGAATGAGCTCCAAATCTGCATATAACTTCCCCTCAAATCCCTGAATGACCCATGAATTACACATGTGCACTGGAGGTGCCAGTGTTCCCAATGGGAAGCATCAGCTAGAAGGCCAAAAGAGCTGAGGCTAATATGAGGAAGATGGAGTTGAAGTCATACCAAGTTAGAAGGGCCACATCTTATGAATAAAACCCACGTCCTAGGCATAAGAGATTCATCTTGGACTAAAGGCAGAACCAACAAAAAAAGCCATACTAAAGGGAAGTAAAACCATAAAGTTTAGGGTGTCAGAATGTAATTTAATTGCCTGCTGGAAGAAAAATTAACATACTTCGGGAAAAGATAACAGAATGCAGAATCTCTCCAATGTCTAATTTGAAATGTCTGGTATACAACCAGAATTTCTAGACATGCAACTAATGTACAGAAGTATGCTGATGAAGTAAAAAGAAGTCTACAGAAACAGACCTCAACGTACCTCCAATATTAAACTTAGCAGGCAAGGGCTTTATAGCAGCTAATGAAAATAAGTATAGTGACTTAATGGAAAAGATAGTCATAATAATCAAACAGATATAAATATTCAGCAGACAAGTAGAAAATATAAATAGAATGAAAATAAAATTCTACAGCTGAAACGAAATAAAAATCTGTAATGAAATTCACTGCATGAGCTTAACAGCACATTGGAAATGGCAAAAGGAAGAACTGATGAACCCAAAAACTGGTCTCTAGAAATTATCCAACTGAAGAGAAGAAAAAAAAAAAAATGATTGAAGTAAAATGAGCAGAGCCTCACGGACAGGTGGGTCAATACAGAATGGACTAATATGCATGTAAATAAAAACTGCAAAAAAGAGAGGAGAGTGAAAATGGCCAGAAAAGTGTTCCATGAAGTAATGGCAAAATCTTCCTTAAGTAGGAAAAAAATATAAGCATAAAACTCCAAGAAACTTTATGAATATCAGCATAATAAATCAATAAAAACACCTAAACACTTCATGGTCAAACTTCTGAAAAGCAAAATTAAAGAGAAAGCCTTGAAAGAAACCAAAGGAAAAGATGGACATAAATTACATCTAATTTCTCCTCAGAATCAGTAAAAACCAGGAGAGAATGAAATCATTAAACCGCTTTGGGCTTCCCTGGTGGCGCAGTGGTTGAGAATCTGCCTGCCAATGCAGGGGACACGGGTTCGAGCCCTGGTCTGGGAAGATCCCACATGCCACGGAGCAACTAGGCCCATGAGCCACAACTACTGAGCCTGCGCATCTGGAGCCTGTGCTCCGCAACAAGAGAGGCCTGGATAGTGAAGAGGCCCGCGCACCGCGATGAAGAGTGGCCCCCGCTTGCCGCAACTAGAGGAAGCCCTCGCACAGACACGAATACCCAACACAGCCAAAAATAAAATATAAAAAATAAATAAATAAATAAATAAGATTACTATAAACCACTTTAAAGTAAAAGCAAAACAAGACAATTTTTTTAAAAGCTCCACAGAATTCTATATCTGGTGAATATACCCTTCAAAAATGAAGGTGAAATAAGGCCATATTCAGACAAAGGCTGAGAGACTTTACTGCCAAAAAAACTGCACCACAGAAATGCTAAATGAACTTCTTTGGACCAAAGAGAAATAACACCAGATGGAAACCTTAAACTACAAAGGAATGAAAACTTTAAACTAGAAATGGTAGATACATGGATAAGTTAAAGGCAATTTTTTTCTCTCTTAATTTCTTATAAAAACTATTTTTTAAAGCAAAAAAAAAATTAACATATTGCTGGGTTTATAACATGTCAATATAAATTATAAGACAACATTACACAAAGGGTAGTGGAGGTAAACAGAATTATGCCGGTGCAAAGTTTTTACATTCTACTTAAAGAAATACAATATCATGCCAAGTAGACTATTACCATTTAAGTATGCATATATTTATACCTAGCACAGTAATTTAAAAATTAATATTAATAATATAGTTTAAAAGAGTATAGTTAAAAATCTAATAGAGGAATTAAAATAGAATATTAGTATATATCTGATATATACGTTTGAATATGTAAATGATGACAAAGTAACAGACCCAAACCTAACTATACCAATGATTACATTAAATGTAAACTATTCTATTTAATAGGCATAGACAATATTATTAGATGATTATATTGGTAATATTAGACTAAAATTAAAAAAGCAAGACTACCCAGCTTTGAAGGATGCACTACAAATATGAATACACATATAAGTTAAAAGTACATGGATGGGGACTTCCCTGATGGTGAAGTGGTTAAGAATCTACCTGCTAATGCAGGGGGCACGGGTTCAATCTCTGGTCCGGGAAGAGCCCACATGCCGCGGAGCAACTAAGCCCGTGTGTCACAGCTACTGAGCCTGCGCTCTAGATCCCGCGAGCTACAACTACTGAGCCCACGTGCCGCAACTACTGAAGCCCGCACGCCTAGAGCCCGTGCTCCGCAACAAGAGAAGCCACCGCAATAAGAAGCCTGTGCACCGCAACAAAGAGTAGCTCCCACTCGCCGCAACTAGAGAAAGCCCGCGCACAGCAACGTAGACCCAACGCAGCCAAAAATAAATACATAAAGTAAATAAATTTATTTTAAAAAAATAAAGTACATGGATGGAAAAAAATATATAACATCCAAACCGTAAGTATAATAAAGCTGTATGGTTGTATTACTATCAGACACTATAGAATTCAAGACCAAAAAAATAAAAGAATAGAGAGACATTTCACAATGATAAAAGTGTTAGTAACATCTTAATTTGCATGTGCCTAATAAGAGAGATTGAAAACACATTAAAAATTAACAGAACTAGATACATTTACAATTATAAATTTACTATTAGATTTACAACTATATAATTTACAATTATAGTTGAAGATTTTACCATCCTCTTTTAGTAACTGAGAAAAACTTCATATTGTTAAGATATGCATTCTGCACAAAATGATCTACAGATTCAATACAATCTTAATACAAATTCAACCAGGCTTTTTCTTTCGTAAGCATTAAAAAAGTTATTCTAAAATTTTTGAAACTTTAAAGAACCTAGAATAGCCATAATAATTTAGAGATATACAGATTGCCAACAAACACATGAAAGAATGCTCAACATCATTAATCATTAGAGAAATGCAAATCAAAACTACAATGAGGTATCACCTCACACTGGTCAGAATGGCCATCATCAAAAAATCTACGAACAATAAATGCTGGAGAGGGTGTGGAGAAAAGAGAACCCTCTTGCACTGTTGGTGGGAATGTAAATTGATACAGCCACTATGGAGAACAGTATAGGGGTTCCTTAAAAAACTAAAAATAGAACTACCACAATAATTTAAAAAAGAAAAAGATGGAGGAATGACATTAAGATTTTAAGATGGTAATGATATAATAATCAAGAAAGTTTGTATATTTGTTTTTGGCATAACCAAAGACAAATAGATCAATGGAACAGAAGAGAAAGTCTAGAAATAAACCCACACATATAAAATCAATTGATTTCAACAAAAGTGCCAAGGCAATTAAATTGGGAAATGAAAGTCTCCTGAATAAAACATGCTGTAACTACTGGATAAACATATGAAAAAAAAAAACAAAACACCTTTTTCCCATTCTTCACACTACACGCAAAAATCAATTTGCTATACATCATTGACTTAAATGTAAAAGCTAAAATGATAAACCTCCTGGAAGAAAACACAGCCATATATCCATGCCCTTGGAGTAGGCATATTTTTTAAGAAAAACATGTCTTTAAACATTTTTTAACGGATAAATTGAACTTCAGCAAAATTAAAACCTTCTGTTCATCCAAAGACACTATTAATGAAATGCAAAAGCAAGCCACAGACTGAGAGAAAATATTATATGTATACATATATATATATATATATATATATATATATATATATATATATATATACATATATATATATAAGATGGACATATATGAGAAAGGATTTATATCTAGAATAGATTTTAAAATATTCTACAAATCAATAACAGAAAGATGAATAGGATCCCTAAATGGGCAGAAGACTTAGACAATTCACAAAAGAAGATACATGAATGGCTGATAAGCATATGAAGAAAAGTTCAACATCATGAGGCATTAGAGAAACACAAATTAAACCACAGAGAGAGATCTCATATCCACTAGAATATCTACAAAGGTTGAAGATACTAAAAATGGCGCGGATGTGGAGCAGTCAGAACAGTTACACTGCTGGTGAGAGTATAAAGTGGTACAATCATGTTGGTAAACTGCTTGATTATCTTTTATAAAGTTAAACATATACTTAACATACAATCCAGCAATTCCACTTGAAACTATTTACCCTACCCCCACAAAAAGAAAACATATGTCTATAAAAATACTTGTACAATAACGTTTCTAGCAGCGCATTTGGAACAGCCCCAAACTGGAAAAAATCTAAATGTCCATTAATCGGAGAATGAATGAACAAATTGTGATATATTCATACAATAGAATTTCACTCAATAATTTTTTAAAAAAAGAATGAACTACTGATGTGTTTAAACTAGTGGATGGATTTCACAAACATGTCAAGTGAAAGAAGCCATACCCTTCCCTGGTGGCGCAGTGGTTGAGAATCTGCCTGCCAATGCAGGGGACACGGGTTCGAGCCCTGGTCTGGGAAGATCCCACATGCCACGGAGCAACTAGGCGCGTGAGCCACAATTACTGGGCCTGTGCTCCGCAACAAGAGAGGCCGCGATAGTGAGAGGCCCGCGCACCGCGATGAAGAGTGGCCCCCGCTTGCTGCAACTAGAGAAAGCCCTCGCACAGAAACGAAGACCCAACACAGCCATAAATAAATAAATAAATAAAAACTAAACTTTAAAAAGAATATCACCAAACATTCCGAGAAGCAACTGGCCCTGAATCTGATCAGGGACCACTTCTAATCTCTTAAAAAAAAAAAAAAAAAAAGAAGCCATACCAAAAGAACACACACTGAATCATTCCATTTATATGAAGTTAAGAATAGGCAAAACTAATCTCGTGATAAATATCTAAAGAGCAATTGACTATGGTGATAGGGATAAACTGGAAAAGGGAATGAGGAAACTCTTGCAATGACAGACATATTCTATATCTTGATTAGATTTGTCGTTACGTGACTGTATGCATTCATCAATATTCAGATTGGGAACTTAGATCTATGCATTTCACTGCATGTAAATTTTCCGTCAATAAAAAGATGTGATCATCTACTCCGTAGTTTGATATTTATATTAAAATTAACTTTTAAAATATAAAATTTACCAAACACTAACTATCAAACAACTAATACAAGGTGTCAGCTAATTTAAAGTACCAAACAAATAATATGAGACCTACAATTCCAAAATTAGAAAAGACATTATAATCAGCATTGAAGTATTCCTATAATATTTAGCTTTTGTGTTCACAACAAACCACATTCAAAAGTTAATCTCTGACCCTAGAATGGTCCTTTTAATGCCTTCGAACTGGAAGGGAAAAGAGTTCATGATACTTAAGTGGTCTTCTGTAATTTAAAAGTATTCTTTTCAACATTATAGGAAAGATTTTTTTAACCTAAAGTATCAGTTGTATGACATACTGGGAAAAATAATCTCATGACAAAACTACTATTACTACTTTTTTTTGGCATACAAAAAGCTGTATTTAATGCACGCAACTTGATAGGTTGGGACATAATTATACAACCATGAAACCAACACCACAATCTATGCCATAAACATCTCCATCACCTTCCAACTACCACTGCTTTTTAAATTGGCACAAGTATATTTAACTATCAGAGTGTTTCTTCTTCAATTGTGCTACAATGATGTTTATATGAAGTTGCAAAATAGACAGTTTCTGGGCACTTTTTACAATTCTTGCTAGAGCCATTTCTAATGATAAGCTTTTTAATTAGGATATTTGGGAATGTCATGAAACTTAAATTTAGGTTTAAAAAAACCAACATTTTAGAAAAATTATAGAAAGGAAAAATCTTAACATTTGCCAGTAATTATAGTTTTAACTTTAACTATAATGACAATTTTGAACTTAAGTCTAAATGATTAGTAAAGTTTCTAATTTTCTCCAAGACTTGAAATATTAATAATGTTGAATTGTTCAGAAGTAGCACAGGATCCTTACTCTATATACAGAAATTTCATTGTAGAAGAAAGGTCAGATTCCATTCAGATTTAATACAGATCCCTGTACTGTAAAGCTAACAATATTTCTGAGCCACAAAGATGATACAGACATGAGGAGAAAGGCTTACTTTCCTTAAAAATATATGAACATGGCACTCCTACCAAAGTCTGTACACACCATTAGGGCCACCTCTATGCTTAAAGTCTTGTGTCTTCCAGGGGGCCTGAGAAACTAAGAATAAATACAGTACTTTGCATTAAAGTATTGTTACTTGAAATAAGTTTATTCTTTTTTTTTAATTGCATGGAGTACATTCATCATAACTTAAGGCTTATGGAAATGGAAATTTGAGAATATAAATGAGCAAAATATCAGACAATCTAACGTCAAGTAAAGGATAAGGGTAGTGGTGTTTCACTGAAATTAAGTGCTTTGTCGCACTGAAAGCAAACTCAAAGATTTGATAAACTTGGAAAGATCTATTCTAGGGATAGATCTCTCACGGGGAAAAAATAGAGTCTCTCATTAAAAATCAATATAGTTGAATCCTTCAAACAACTTGAAAACACATAAATAGAATATGAGGGCATACAGTGTTGTCTTTTCATTATACCATGCACCTGACAAGCAATAGAATGCCTGGGCACAATAAATATTGGAGACAGGGTAAAAAAACAGTTCATTACTGACTCTTAGGGAGGTTGACACCTCTAATTAGATGTGATACAAATCATGCCTTGATGGAAAAAAAGTGTAAGTTTCGTTATTTAGGTGTGGTTGAGATAGCTAATGGTGACAGCGTGTACTCTGGAAGAAAGATGGATCTGGTGTGAGAAGACACTGGCCACATAATCAACTTGGGCAAGCTGCATAATCTCTCTAAAGCCTCAACTAAGATGGGGCTAATAATAAATGCTGCACTGTATTATGTGGAACAATTGTAAAAAAAATACATAAAGTGTTTAGCACGGTGAGTGGTAACAGTAATTGCTAGAAATATTTATTATTACAATTATTATTATTAGCATCATCAAACATCATTTCTATTATTCTGAGTGCCAAAATAAAAGACTAAAAAGTCTCACTTGAAGTCAATCGAATTAAATGTCTGTAATATTCTCAGTGGGTAGATCAGTGGAGAAAGTGTTTAGTTCATGTTTCTGAAGAGTTTAGTTCTCTTGATTTTTATGTATAACTGGACCATTTATCTGAAACCATTCCTAGTTTATACATCTCTGAGCTTCCTCTTATCCCTTATATAAAATCAACTACCTCGTCACAGGAATTCCTCTACCCACTGCACTCTCAGGAAAGGAGTTTCCTACAGTCCTCTCCTCCATCAGGTCAACCACTATTGCCCTTTGTTTTTCCTCCCAACCTTGGACCCCTAGATATCATGAAAAGGAAACCTCATCCTGGCACCAGCAAAGAATCCCTGCAACATCTATCCTTTCCTCTATCCCACTCTTGCCCACTGCCACTGGGGTAAGCACAGCTTATTAGGAGATATGTTCTTGATATCTCAAGTTAAAATTCTGAATGCATCTGTCATAGAATCACTGCTAGGTCTCATGTATAGGCTATTTATTAATATTAATTCCAGGCCTCATGTATAAATATTATTTATAAATTATAAATAATTTTCTTGGGCAGGTTTAAGAATTAAGCATCATAAGTTTTAATTTGAATAATAATAATTTCAAAGTTAAAACAACATATTACACCTTTAATTTGAATAATAATAATTTCAAAGTTAAAACAACATATTACACTTTGGGGGGGAAAATCTCTCCTATATAAATGAAAAATTGCCTATTTTTTCCCTCTTTCATAGAAGTAAATTCTTTTCTACATTACAGAAATTGACTCTTCCAAAACATTATTTTATGACAGATTTTTCTTTAGGATCTGGTATGAGAAACTTCTCTCTTTTGAAAGAGAGAAGCTTACAGATCATGAATTACTATGTGAAAGACCATAAAAGGGCTTCTGCTCTTTTCCTCACTGCTCACTAATTCTGAACTTTGACTAAGTTGTTTTCTTTAGCTCTCCTGTTCATAAAAAAGGGAGAAGAGATCTTCCATAAAAACTTCTAGTAATATTTCTAGAATACATGAAAATAAGATTTTGCCAGAAATGTTTCACCTTTTCAACACTTACCTGAACCTCAATTTTTCTGCCTTTAAAAATGTAGTTTGTTTACCTATAAATTCAAAGGTCAAATTAAAAGAATATATAATTCTAACTGTAAAAAAACAAACAAAATAAGAACCTACATTAACATTTCCCTCAGCCAACACATCATTCAATCTCAAAGATAATCTCACAACCAGAAAAATGCAAAGGTATGAAAAATAAGTAAAAATGGCAATTAATATACCATATGATTACCATTATATGTATACTTTGACTTACTTTTTTAAAATTTAAAGAAATGAAAAAACACTCAATGACTTACATTTTAAAAATAAACAATACTAAAAAAATACTGAGTACTCTTCAAAGTTTACCTAATTTTTGCTCACTTTTCTGATAAATTATACGTTATTTAGATATTAAAGGATAAATGGAGCTGCATTTTGTGACCAAAATTTTGTGATTATAATTTGAACTGCCGCTGGATATTCAGTACTTAGGAACAACTGTTAAAACAGAATATGGGTTTCCTAGCACATCAGTAGAAAGAAGGAAAAAAACATACAGGCAATAGAGAAGAAAGAAGACTCTAATATGAATTTTTTGTCTTAAAAATACCTGTCAGCCACAAAAGAACAACCAATTGGGTTAAAGAAAAAGAAGAATACAACAGAAGCAAATTATCATTGAAATTCACCAGAATTTCCAAAAATAAGAAGCCTTGTTGTTCTGCCTATTGTGGCTACCATATGTGCCTGCAGGAATCCCCAAAGACAAGAATCGAGTCTTTCAAAGCCTCTGATTACATCCCTGTTTTAGGCCTACCTCAGGCAGCCTAAAGGCTCTGTTAATCAATTAGCTGAGGTCCATGCTAAGCCCAGAAAGAGAACACTATAAGGAGAGAGGCTGGAGCACATGGAACAAAGCTATCTATTGCCATGGATGAGCTTTTCTTATGCAATGCACATGGGCCATTGTTCCATTCTTGAAGAATCACATTAATCAATGTTCAGAGGCTGCACCTCCGAAATAGAGAGTTGGCTGTTCATCAGTGATTTATTACAGAGCCCAACATGCATCTGACATAAAACAAGTTGGTAGTTTGGAAGCTGCCACTGGAGGGGGGGAAGGGAGGAATGGTTTGGAGTTGAGGTAAGGGATGCTAATGCAGACACAAATCAGTTCCCTTCAGCAGTCAGAAAAATATGGCTGCTGACCATATTTTTATGGTTACAAACACCCATGCTTTCCTTGAAGACTAATGGTATTATTCTGATCAGCACAATTAGGGAAATGCTGAGACTTTAAACTTGAAAAAGAAAGGGAAGGAAAGAGGAGAGAGAGAGAAAGAGAGGAAGGAAAGAAGGAAGAGAGGGAGGGAGGGAGGGAGGGAGGAAGGAAATCAATCCAAGGTGGGGTGGGTTGTAATCAATGAGAAAGGGCTTCCTTGTTTTTCAGAATGGTTTAAGCTTTAAAATGAATCCTTGCTTATGGGATATATTTTTAAATGTTTTCATTGGAAAGCACACCATACCTATCCACTGCCCTATTTCGTGAGAAAAATTATAAAGTCCAATATAAAATGAAGCATAAGTTCAAAAATAAATCATGTCACACTAATTGAATAGTCTGTCGTTTAACTGAATGACCAGAAACATGAGTATATCAGTTAAAAAGCAACATTTTCCTTGGGGGAAAAATCACTTGTGCTTTGGCAGGGTTTGGCATTATCATCATAAAAGTTGATAAAGTAAAATTCACTTGAGCAGGAAACAGTGGTTGTGTTGTGATGATTGTTTTAATTCTCAACATAATTTCTTTTGAACCCAAAGCCATTTTTAGAAATAATGATCACATACCTTAAAACAAAAATCTGGATACAACACTTGATGTGTTTCAGATGACCTATTTGGCAAAAGGAAGTAATTCTTCTGAATTGGGACTCTTCTAGAAAACAAGGACCATACTTTTGTCATACACTTAAGAGCAATCCTCAAAATTTCAAAGATGGGAAGAACGAATGTTTAATTAATCCTATTAGATAAAAGTAATTATTCATCACCACTCACATATCTTCAACTGCTCAAGACATCAAAACCTTCAGAGACTTAAGACTATCAGAAACAGCTGCTTTTGGCCAATTATGTTCTGGGCTGTCAAGACTCATAATACTCAAACAGCTCCTTCACTCTATTAAAACCAGGAATATTATTCAAATAGGTATGTTGATTGTAACAGGAATTTTAACTTGATTTAAAATAAAAGAATGCACCCAAAGAGGGTTATATTCTCCTTCCCTTGCTTTAGTTTCCTCAGTTGTTAAATGGGATAATAGTACTAAATGACAGAGTTGCTCTGGTAAGTGTTCAATGAATGTTTCCATTTGTTTAAATTTTAAAATATTGATCCCTGTAATAATTTCATCAAGGCTTTAAAAAATGCTTTCCTTATTTTTATCCTTCTTGTATTTACAAAGGAGAAAAGGTGGGGAGGTGGGGAACAAAGGAGAGGAACCCCTAAGTCTTAAATTACCTACTATGTACACCACCAATCCCAAAAATGAACACATCTGCCTACACAAAAATCATTCATAGTTGACCACTGGATGGAGTCAGAAAAGCAAAGGTAAGAAAAAGCAATATTGTGGTATAATTTGCTCAGATCACTTAAGTGTGGGAATGAGAATAGGTGTGCATATACTCTCACATACACATTAGGTTCTGCTATCTATCTACAGATATGTCTCTGTAAGAAAACAATCTGTGTAGTTGTGAAGGTGACCCTTCTTATTCATACCTCAAAGATCTAGACCAGTGATTCCAAAACTTGGCTGGATAACAGAATCACCTAGATCTTTTAAAAATTCCAAAGTTCAAGCCATACCTTGACCCAATTAATTCACAATATTAGCAGAGGAGGGTGGGATGGTGTGGGGAACACAACAATCAGTATTTATAGAAGCCCTCCAGGTGATTCCAGCGTGCAGATGTATCTGGGAACCATAAATGTTCCAAAAGCAATTTCCAGGCAGGTAGCATGTTTAGAAATCAGGACTGGGAAGAGCTCTTATGTATCTTTGTATATCCCAAGTAGTTAGCATACTTGTCCTTTAGTTAATTTTGTTCATCAGTTCACTTCACGGAAATTAAAAACATGTCATTAAAATATTAAATTAATGAGATACTTTTGAGTGAGAACTTGTGTGGTACACTTGAGTTATTTTGAAAGAAACCTGGATTGCCAAGAACATATTTTTAAAGGGCTATCACTGTATTTTTTATATTTATTATACTGCATTATAATATTTATTTAAAGCTAATATTTTAAAAATAAACTTGTAACATGAATCAACATCTATATCTTTTTTTTTTTAACATCTATATCTTTTTTACAACAAAATTGCTGACTCATAATTTCACATAAGAAACAAGATAGCAAAGTAGGAGGGCATGGAACTCATCTCCCCCCATGAACACATCAAAAATACATCTACATTTGAAACAATTCTCAGTGATAACTAACTGGAAACTGGCAGAAAGACTCCTGAACAATCAAGGCTTTAAGAAAGATACACGTGTAATTGGGTAGGAAGGGAAGAAAAGCGATCAGGTCAGGACCTGTGGCCCTGGAAGGAGACTCAAAGGAAAAGAGAGAATACGTAGGCGGAGACCCACCCTGAGGAGTGAGTGGTGAGAGCCAAAGACTGGGTGCTCCAGTCCTAGGGTCCTACACAGGAGAGACAAGTTCTCTTGGCTGCTTGGGGGGCTGTTGGGACTCACAGGGCAGTGGGAAGCCTGGACTCTGCTTGTGAGGAGCACATGTGTGCTGCCTTGCCCCCAAGATAGGGTGGAGACAGGTTTCCTGTGACCACCTCAGCATGCACCCCAGCCAAAGCAGAACAAACACTCCAGCCCTACTTACTCCATGTCACAGGACTGCACTGGATCTAGGGCTGCCACGATCAGGGAGAAAACTCGACTACAGTACACAGAGGGTTACAACCAAACAGACTCACACCATGATATATCATAATGAAAACAGTGAAAGTTAAAGATAAAGAGAGAATTCTAAAAGCAGCAAGAGAAAAACAAAGAGTTGTATATGAGGGACTCCTCAAACGGCTATCAGCTGATTTTTCTGCAGAAACTTTGCAGGACAGAAGGGAGTAGCATGATATATATAAAGTGCTGAAAGAGAATACCTGCAACCTGGTATATTCTACTCAGCAAAATTATCACTTACTATCAAAGGAGAGATAAAGAACATTTCAGAGAAGCAAAAACTAAAAGGGTTCATCAATACTAAACCTACCATAAAAGAAATGCTAAAGGTTCTTCTAAGTAGAAAAAGAAGCAAGAATCTATAGGAGGGAATTCCCTGGCAGTCCAGTGGTTAGGACTTGGCGCTTTCACTGCCAGGAGCCTGGGTTCAATCTCTGGTGGAGGAACTAAGTTCTCACAAGCCACATGGCATGGTGAAAAAAAAAAAGAATCTATAGGAAAGGGAAAATCCCACTAGGAAAGGCAAATATATAGTAAAGACTGAGGATCGACCACTTAAACCAGTATAAAGATTAAACGACAAAATAAATTGTAAAAACAACTATAACTATAACAAACAGTTAAGGGATAAACATGAAGATGTAAAGTAGATCAAAAACACAAAATGTGTGGGAGGGGGGTAAAAAATGTAGATCTTTTAGAATGTGTTTGAACTAAATGACTACCAATTTACAACAAGAAGATATAGTTATAGGTCCACATATATGAACCCCAGGGTAGCCACAACCAAAAACCTATAATAGATACACAAAAACTAAAAAGAAAGGAACACATGCATTCTAGTAAAGAAAATCATCAAACCACAAGGGTAGAAGCAAAAAGAAGAATTGATAAACAGAGAAGAACTACAAAGCAACCAAAAAGCAAGTCATAAAATGGCAATAAGTACATACATATCAATAATTACTTTAAATATCAATGGACTAAATGCTCCAATCAAAAGACATAGGGTGGCTGATTGGAGAAAAACCAAGATCCATCTATATGCTGCCTACAAGAAACTCACTTCAGAGCTATAGATACACACAGACTGAAAGTAAGAGGATGGAAAAAAGATATTTCATGCAAACAGAAATGAAAAGAAAATGGGGGTAGCAATACTCACATGAGACAAAATAGACTTTAAAAAAAAGCTATAAAAAAAGACAAAGGAGATTATATAATGATAAAGGAATCAATACAGGAAGAGGATATTACACTCATTAACATATATGCACCCAATACAGCAGCACCTATATATATAAAGCAAAAACCTACAGACATAAAATAGAGAAGTTGACAATAATGCAATAATAGTAGGGGACTTTAACACCCCACTTAAGTCAATGGATAGATCATCCAGACAGAAAATCAATAAAGTAACAGTGGTATTAAATGACACAATAGGCCAATTAGATTTAATAGATATCTACAGGACATTCCATCCCAAAACAGCAGAATATACATTCTTTTCAAGTGCACACAGAACCTTCCCCAGAATAGATCACATGCTAGGCTACAAAACAAGTCTCAACAAATTTAAGAGGATAGAAATTATACTATTTTTCCAACCACAATGGTAACACACTAGAAATCAATTACAGAAAGAAAAATGGGAAAAGAACAAACATGTGGAGACTAAACATGCTATTTAAAAAAAAATAAGTCAATGAAGAAATCAAAGAGGAAATGAGAAAATACCCCAAGACAAATGAAAATGGAAACACAACTTTCAAAAATCTATGGGATGCAGCAAAGGCAGTTCTAAGAGGAAAGTTTATAGCAATAGAGGAGGCCTTCCTCAAGAAGCAAGAAAAATCTCAAATGAACAACCTAACCTACCACCTAAAGGAATTATAAAAAGAAGAACAAAGCCCAAAGTTAGAAGAAGGAAAGTAAAAATAAAAATCAGAGGAAATAAATAAGGTAAAATAAATAAAAGCAAAAATAAACAAATTGGACCTAATTGAACTTAAAAGCTTTGCATAGCAAAGGAAACTACTGACAAAACAAAAAGACAACCTACTGAATGGGAGAAAATACTTGCAATAATATGACCATGAAGAGGATAATATCCAAAGTATATAAACAGCTCATACAATTCAGCATCAAACAAACAACCTAATCAAAAAATGGGCAGAAGACCTGAATAGACATTTTTCCAAAGAAGATATACAGATGGCCAACAGGCTCATGAAAAGATGTGCAAAAGTGTTAATTATCAGAGAAATGCAAATTAAAACCATAATGAGATTATCATCTCATACCTGTCAGAATGGCTATCATCAAAGAGAACACAAATTTTGCTATGTTGGTAAGGATGCAGAGAACCCTCATACACTGTTGGTGGTAATGTAAATTGGTGCAGACACTGTGGCAAACAATATGGAAGTGTCTCTAAAGACTAAAAATAGAACTACTATATGAATCCAGCAATTCCACTCCTGGGTATGTATTTGGAAAAAGCAGAAACATAATTCGAAAAGATATGTGCACTTCAATGTTCACAGCACCACTACTTATGATAGCCAAGCTATGGAAGCAACCCAAGTGTCCATCAACAGATAAATGGATAGAGAAGATGTAATACACACACACACACACACACACACACACACACACACACACACACACACACAGGAATATTACTAAGCCATAAAAAAGAATGAAATTCTGCCATTCGTAACAATGTGGATGGACCTAGAGAATATTATACTTAGTGAAATAAGTCAGACAGAAAAAGACAAATACTGAATGATATTACTTATATGTAGAATCTAAAAAATAAAACAAATGGATATATACATAGCAAAACAGAAACAGACTCACAGATATAGGGAACAAACTAGTGGTTACCAGTGGGGAGAGGGAAGAGGGGAGGGATAGGAGTATGGGGTTAAGAAATACAAACTACTATGTATAAAATAGATAAGCAACATGAATATATTGCACAGCACAAGGAATTATAGCCATTAGTTTGTAATAACATTTAAAGGAGTGTAATCTGTAAAAATACTGAATCACTATGCTGTACACCTGAAACTAATATAATAATATTGTAACTCAACAATACATCAATAAAAAAAATTTTCCCCTCCCAATTTTACTGAGATATAATTGACATATATCAAGTTTGCAGTGTATAGCAGAATGGTCTGACCTACATATATTGTGAAATGATTACCAAAATAAGTTTATTTAGCATCCATCACCTCATGTAGATACAAAAAAAGAGAAAACAAAAAAAGAAAAAAAAAGTAGTATATCACTGATAGATCCTCATTCTTGAGTGGGAACAAAAAGATGGTATAACAAGGAGGTCTTGTCCAGATGTTTGACCTGGATTTACCAAATGCTTGTGAATGGTACAAGTTACAGAGTGAATGGTAGAACTCATATGTGATATATTATACTTAGCAAACAAAAATACAAAATACAGATAGTGCTTATATATCATTTCCAAATATATGTATATTTGCTACATTTGTTATATATTTGCTATATATATCAATATTTGCTATATATACAATATATACATATATATGTGTATATATATAGCAAAAATAAACAAATTAGACCTAATTAAACTTAAAATCTTTGCAGAGCAAAGGAAGCCATTGACAAAACAAAAAGACAACCTACTGAATGGGAAAAAATACTTGCACACGATATGGCCAATAAAGGGTATATAAAGGGGATATATATATACATATCCCATCTCCATCCCAAAAGTAATTTTCCTATTTTTTTAATGTCATGTCTCTTTTCACTTACTTTGTAAACAGAGGGAATAAAGGCAAAGGCTGAAGTGGGCACAGTCTAGATATTGGCAGAGAAAGAGAGAACAGGAAGAAGCCCAGAGGCTCTGACAGTGTAGCATGCCCAAAACATCCAGGCATCATGCATGAGCCAGGACATTTGTTCTTTACTCTCACTTACATTTGATTTATTCCCAATGTTCTGTGCCAATACCAGTACCCCAGTGTTCACCAAATTCCGGAGTCATTAACTGGCTCAATTTTAAAATAGTAAGTGTCCTTCTGGTCTTTACTGATCATAGAATAAACATACTGCTCTTTTTCCTTTTCTTAAAAGATAAAGCAATTAGAGGCTGTGGGACAACTTAAAGAGATGAGTACATTTTCTGAAGATGGAAATCCCAACTCCTATAAAAATGCCATGCTTTGTGACTTCATATACCTGGCAGCCATTAAAATTGTGGGTACTTTTCATTGCAAACTATAATTATCTTATTAATTAACTTATAGAAGTGATTGTT